>NW_016803416.1:3286132-3294636 GCF_001698545.2 Rhinopithecus bieti
AAAAAAAAAAAAAAAAAAAAAAAAAAAAAATTCAATATGCAAATTTCCAAACATTCAGAAAAGTGAAGTAATATAATAAAGTTTCATGACCTCTTACCAAGTTTCAACAATTATCAAAATTTTGCTAGCTTTGACTTTTTTAATAAAATGTTGTCATTCTCCACTTTCTTTTGCAAAATGAAAAACATTTGGACACTTATTTCTATTTCTCAAAATCGTACACATTGATAGAATTATGTTAAATGCAAACACACATTGAAAATAAAAGCCATTAGAAGGCAAAATTCCTACGTGTTAAGCAAAATTCTGTTTGGTTCCTTTCTTTTTCTGTTTAGGGTGAATGCTTTATAACAAGTATGTTCTAGTTCAATGACGGAAATACAAAGTAAGAAATGAAGGTGAACTATGGAAGCAAATCCTAAAGGACTCTCTCTGTAAACTCACATTGCAGCTCTCCTCGTTGTCAGGCCGGTGAGGCAGGATGAAGGAGGACACAGAGAGAGGGCCATCACACTTGTCGGCAGGCTGAGTGAAATCCAGACAGCTGGTGATGATGCTGTAGTAGTGAGTTGGAACAGGAATGGAACTGCCTTCCACGTACCTGAAACAGGAAGGTAAAATGAAGTCACAGTTGATGAGTTGATGTTGAAGCTTCCTTTTTTAAATGGTGACCAACGAATATTGCCTAAGTCACTAAAATTAATCCCTATTCAATTGAATCATTTTTCACTTCTAAGCACTAGCCCACTTCTATGTCTTTGAAGATAATGTTTTCTTTGCCTGGAATCCCCTCACTCCTCAACCTGGCAGAGTAAGAAAGATATTCTAGGCAAAGAAAATGGCTTGATCTAAGAATTGGAAACAGATAATGGTGAATAGACCAATGCGGTAGAAATGAAAGGCTGGAAGAGTCAATAAAAGCCAGCTTATGGTGGGTTCTGAGTGCCGGGATGTGGTAGTAATGTTTTGTGCTAGGGAGTGTCATTAATTATTAGATCCATGTTTCAGGAAGATAACTTTCCTAGAGTTATATAAAATGGACCAGAGGCAAGAGACATTAGAGCTAGGAGAATAATGACCCTTTCAAGCTACAATGAAATGCAGAACTTGATACAAGGAACTCATTTACCAAAGAAAGTACTAAGGACTGAGTGCTAATGATGGACCTAGAGGTATGAAAATATTTTCCAGTACAGATCACTACAGAAATTCATAATTCCTTGCCCGGTTTTCTATTATCTTAATTTTATTCATTTTTTAAAATATTAAAATTATGATTGAACTACTAATTTTGGCTAATAATGATCAGCAATAAAATAACTGTGCAATTTATACAAAATTTATCTTCAGAATGACTGGAAAAGAAGTAAGATAATGTTTATCTTATTTATCTGTATTTATAAAATAGCAATTTATTCTGTAATTATCTCTGAATCACAGTTAAACCCTCTCTTATATTCTGGGCTGCTCTCTGATTGTTTCATGCTTGTATAAAATTAAATAACAACATACTGAATTTGTCAACAAATTTGTTGACAATTTGTTGACAAATTCAGAATGTTGTTATTTAATTTTATACAACGAAAATACATCCCAATCATTCTAAATCTTGCCTTCTCCACTAGACTGTGGGGTCCCTTATGAGCACAGAGAATGGCTTTTATATGCCCAACAGCACCAAAGAGACAGAGACAACCAGATTCAATCCAAGTCCATACACACTTTCCTACTGAGAGGTACTGACTCAGAAAATCTAAGGGATTCTTAAGTCCCACCCAAATAATGAAGACAAGTGGGAATGGTCATCTTCCCATTAAAGAGCTGTGGAAGAAATGACTAAATAAAATTAAATCCTTTGATACATTTTTTTCATAGAACAAAAAAGTACATTTATTTACCACAAAACCCAAAATTCCATTCCAACCAGCAATGCCCATTTAATCAAAAGAATTGAAAAATTCAGACTAGGCGCAGTGGTTCACGCCTGTAATCCCAGAACTTTGGGAGGCCAAGGCGGGTAGATCACTTGAGGTCAGGAGTTTAAGACCAGCCTGGCCAACACGGTGAAACCCTGTCTCTGCTAAAAATGCAAAAATTAGCTGGATGTGGTGGTGCATGCCTGTAATCCCAGTTACTCAGGAGGCTGAGGCAGGAGAATCACTTGAACCCAGGAGGCGGAGGTTACAGTGAGCCAAGAGAGATCACACCACTGCAATCCAGCCTGAGCAACAGAGCAAGACACCATCTCACAAAAAAAGAATTGAAAAATTCAAAAAATTGAATGGGTGTCATCTCTTCTCTAGTACATGAATATTTGGAAAACTTCTTGAGTGAGATCTTAAGACTTAAGACTCACACACTGAGTAGAAATGAAAGGCTTACTGTTTTATTTTGTCCTCTGTGTCATGTAAGCCATCATAGTCATAGTCGAAGATTGGCCCACTTATCACATTAACTCCATTTCTTTCGGAAGCATACTTCTTCACCAATACCCTTTGGAAATAATTCCAGACCCCTGTGCAAAGACAAAAAATCCAAAAATCAATTCTTCATGAAGAAAACTCCTTACTCTGGCCAAATTCTCTCTAGGATGCAGGCTACGAGCCAAATGTCACGAGCCAAGAGACAAGAGAGCTGTCGTGATTCATGAGACGAATCAATTTTATGTCATTACCAGTGTGTGTGTCATTTACAAACCAGCAAAGGGAACAATGTAGAGCTACGAAACAATGGTAGGGGAGTTTAACCTAGTCCGAAAGTCAGGAAAGGATTCCCAGATGAAGAGGCTCCCAAGCTGAGATCTGAAGCGTGAATAAGTAGGTGGTGTTTCCCAGGCAGAACATGCCAGGCAAAGGGAACAGAATGTGCAAAAGAGGAAGCAAGGTATTTCAGAGTAGTGAAAATAAGGCCTTACTCTTTCTTCTCGTCCTTCATATCTCATCAATATGCTAGTTTCTAGGTTTAAGCTTTACCCCTGACCTTTCCTGGAGCTCCAGACATGTTATCCAACCACCTACCTCCTAATGCACTGGAATACCTAATATTCATGTCAAGCAAAATATTATCCAAACAGAATTCTTAATGTTCCTTCCTAATCCTGCCCCAACCCTCGCCTTCTCCATTATAATCAATGGCTCTGGCACTCACCCAGGTGTTTGGGCCAAAAGCCTAAGAGTCATCCTTGCTTTCTCTCCTTGCTGTAGACACATGTGAACAATTCCTGTCAGTGCTGCCACCAAAGTACATCCCAATTATCCCAAATCTGACCACCTCTCATCTTTTCTCTGCTCTATCCTGGTCTAACTTACCATCCTCTCTGAAGTGAACTATCACACCACAAAAGACTACTCCCTGGGCTCCCTGTGAAACACTTACTTCCCTTGTACCTTGTAGCCCATTCCCCCATATAGTAGACGGATGGATCCTTTCATAAGTCAGATTGTCTCTTTCTCTTGCACATGCACACACAAACACACACACACCCCACCCATATCCAACACTCCAGATTATTTTTCATTGTAATTAGAATGAAATCCCAACTCCCCACCATGGTCTTTGCCTACCTCTGTGACTCTACTTCCTACCCCTTTCCCTATCACGCACAAGGCTTTCTTCCTGTCCCCTAACTTTGCCAAACTTATTTCAGGCTAAGCTTTTGCACTTGCTCTCTCCTTTGTCTGAAAAACATTACCTGATCTGTGCATGTCTGCTTTCTCCTCTATAATTCATTTCTCACTTTCACTGTCATCCCCTGCAGAGAACTGCCTCGTCCCCTCTGCCTCTAATTTCCATAATGGCCAACAAGAGGGGCAGAATGGAAACGGAGAAAAACAAGAGAATAACAGAAGACAGGACAGGCAAGCAATGGGTTGGTTCTGAAATATTAGATCAAATTCGCCATGCTGTCTTCAACATGGGTGTCATGAGCTTCTGGCTGTTAACCCCTCTTCCCTCCCCTTATTAAAAAGCACCTGGCCATCCTTCTTATAGTGATTCAATTGCTCTTCATGCCTTCTGAAACTCTGAAAGGCAGAGCAGCCCACAGGAGCCAAAATACCTTAGATAATTATTTGCAGTCGAGAAAGAAGCCAGACAGTAAGAAAGGTTACTTCAAATGTTAACTTAAGCATTAAGAAAAAATGGAGAGGGAGAGAAGGAAAGAAACAACAATGAGAACAGTCAAAAGTCCAGGCCCGCAGAAATGTGGCATGTGAAAAAACCAACCCCCTCGTGAAGAACAGCAAGCTCTCTGTGCAAGGCCTTTTCCACACCAGCCTCAGGGTGGTACCGTGTGTTGCCTTGATTACCATTTCCATTTGGTCAAAAAAACACATCAGTAAAGAATAAAGAAATCCAGGGAACCCTGATTTGTGGAAATTAAATGAAGCTACATTCTGTGTAATATTGTGATAAATGTAACTATGTGAGTTTCTGAAATGCTTCTCAATTGGGTCTGAGAATAAACCAAGAAACCTTTTAAAAGCATACTTTAATTTTTCACTCATAAGCAATAAATTCTATCTTTGAATAAACCTTCATTTACTCACTAGGACATCAAATAAACATTTTCTTCTCTAAACCGTGTGGCCCTTTTCACCAATGTTAAGCTGCGGAGGGCTGCCACTGTAGCTGACACTCCGCAATCACCCATTCCTATTTTGAGACTCCCTTTCAGCCTGGAGAGATCTGTAACACAGCCTGAACCTCCTCCATCAAGTGGAAGCACATAGAGGTGCTTCCTTTTCCTACCTTTCCCACAACGATGTAAGTTCCGTTCACTGCAAATGTACCAAAAGGTGGTAAAAGCTACTTCATAATGCTTACTCTATCTCTGAACACATGGATAGATAAAAGGATGGGTGGATGGATGGATGGATGGATGGATGGATGATGGATGGAGACACAGATGAATATTTAACAGAAACAAAAAATGCAGTGCTTTCGCCATTGGATAATTAAGTCAGAAATCCATATAAATCTTAGAGGTCATGCAATTATCTCTCTTAATTTTACAAATGAGAGGTTTAATGACATTTCTATGATCACACAGCCTGTGGTCACACTCCAGGAACTTGGTTTTTTGGGCCCGAGCTCATTGTGCCTATACAATTCTTGACTTCACTAGCATCAGGAAATATTTATGTCAGGTACAAAGAAATTACAAATGTTCAAATAAAATAATTGGTACAGGACTAAAATCATCTGAAATAAACACTCTGATGATTCAGAAGACCCTTTCGGCTCTTGCTGGGTTTCAGGGCCAACATTCAGAATGTGTCATCACCCCAAGAGGAAGAGGTGCTACTGGCTTTTACTGTAATGCTCACAAATAAATATAGATGCTGTTAAATATCAAGTGGCCTTCAGAATATAGTGAAGATCCTTTTTAACCATTAAAATAATAAGCATTGAAATAAAATAACAACCAGATGAGAAGAAAACACAAACTTGAGTTGGTTCAGTTTCTACCATGCATGACCTGTGGTCACTTTCTGTGATATCAATTTCTTAATTATAAACCAGGGATAAACTACCAGCCAACCTTCTTCACAGATTCAAATTTTGGATCAACAGTAGAAAGTTTACATGAAAGGTCCTCAAAAATTATAAAGGTTAAACACATGAAAAGTATTCTTATTAAAATTAACAGAGGTAGAAAAAGTAAGGGGTAAATTTAGAAATATTTATTTTCATAAATAGCAGTGTATTAGGTGAATATTGGACTTACGTTTGAAAGCAGGATACATTGGAACCATATTGGTTACAAGGAATGCATCATATTTAGCCTCAGGTGAAGAGCTCAGATCTAAACATTAGGAAAACAAATAGTATACATTGCTTACCAAAATCTACATCAGTTAAGAAAAGGGCAGGGGAGGGGGGCGATAATTTTCTTAAATGGTCCAAACAACATGAAGAAATGAATCTACTCTTTTATTCCTACTCCTAACTGCTTTATACAACATCTCCTTACTCCCCTCCCACTCAGTCTCTTCTTCACTCAATCGCTGTCTCCCAAAAGCCATTTACAATGTTTTTTTCTTACTATCTACTTCTTGAGTCTACCAACATTACGTAAAATAACTCCTTGATTTCATCAGTGCCATTTAGACTTAAAAAAAAATCATCAAGGTAATGAGAGATGGTTTAAGGGCTTCAGATTTTTTTTTTTAAATATGGAATCTTGCTCTGTCACCCAGGGTGAAGTGCAGTGGCCTGATCACAGCTCATTGTAGCCTCAATCTCCCAGATTTAAGGGATCCTCCCACCTCAACTTCCACAGTATCAGGGACTACTGGTGTGTGCCACCAGCTCAGCTAATTTTCAAATTTTTTGTAGAGACAAGGTCTTGCTATATTGTCCAGGCTCATCTTGGACTCCTGGACTCAAGCAATCCTCCCACCTCGGCCTCCCAAAGTGCTGGGATTACGTTGGGATTTCAGTGGTGGCTCACGTCTGGCCTCAGGTAATTTTAAGAGATCCCCTCTACAGTATTACATAAAGGACTGGTGTCTTAATGATTCACTGTTTCCTTTTCAGAGTCTCACTTAATAATGTAAGGCGGGACACAGAAGATTCCCTTGCACATTAGAATTGCCCTGGAGAATTAGATTTTTTGAAAGCGAGTCACTTTTTGGCTGATTTTGGAAGGATCCCATAAAAGTTCATTTATATAATCTTTTGAGCACCCTCTCTTGAAGAAAACCCAAGCCACAGAAATTCTAAATACCAAGATTGCGCAATGTGTCATCCCTCTAAAGGCATCAGATCTTGATACTCTGTAACTTACAAGGAGGAAAGAGGAATCCATAGGACATCTGCTTATCATTTTTGTAGGCCAAACAGTTCTGACTGAAACTTGGAGAAACACGGACATCAGGCCGGACGCAACTGGTCAGATGGTCAGGAATGCCAGAAACCTCAGCCTGCACGGGAGTCAGAGGCACTCAGCAATGCCGTGGCTCTGTTATGAACAGCCGAAATCAAAACCCCTCTGGCTTCTCCTACAGCTTGTATTCTGATAGTCTGACTCCTTTTTAAAGTTTTTATATTTGATAGTCTGACTTCTTTTAAAAGTCCTTAGTTTTAAGTACAGTAAGTCACAAGTTTTCAAACTTTTTTTAATCAACAGAAGTCTCTTTATCAAAGTCTTAAGTAAAACAATATAGAAAGCAGCACATAAAGCAGAAATCCCACTGTTGAAATAATAAATAGAATCTCATTGAAGATAACTTATAAAATAACACTCTTAGAAACAATATAGACATATCTCTTCTAAATAGACTATGTATCTGTATGTATTTGTGTGTGTATAGAATGTACAAAAACATACATATGTGTACACAGTACAAATAAACAACAAATTGTGTTGGGGCAGTAGAAGTGTTCTCCTCCTTTGTATTAAAAAATTTAAAATATGCCTCAACTGCCAAGTAACATTTTCTAATTCCTGATATATACCTATTTATCTCATCTTCATCAAAACTGAAACCCCCAACATAAAACTTTTATTAAAAAACAAACCAGGGCCGGCCGGGCGCGGTGGCTCAAGCCTGTAATCCCAGCACTTTGGGAGGCCGAGACGGGCGGATCACGAGGTCAGGAGATCGAGACCATCCTGGCTAACACGGTGAAACCCCGTCTCTACTAAAAAATACAGAAAACTGGCTGGGCGAGGTGGCGGCGCCTGTAGTCCCAGCTACTCGGGAGGCTGAGGCAGGAGAATGGCGTGAACCCGGGAGGCGGAGCTTGTAGTGAGCTGAGATCCGGCCACTGCACTCCAGCCTGGGCGACAGATCGCGACTCCGTCTCAAAAAAAAAAAAAAAAAAAAAAAAAAAAAAAAAAAAAAAAAAAAAAACCAGGGCCAAGCGTGGTGGCTCATGCCTATAACCCCAGCACTTTGGGAGGCTGAGGTGGGAGGATCACCTGAGGGCAGAAGTTCAAGACCAGCCTGGCCAACATGGTGAAACCTTGTCTCTACTAAAAAATACAAAAAGTAGCCAGGCGTGGTGGCACACACCTGTAATCCCAGCTACGCAGGAGGCTGAGGCAGGACAAGTGCTTGCACCTTGGAGGCAGAGGTTGCAATGAGCCAAGATCAAACCATTGCACTCCAGCCTGGGTGACAGAGCGAGATTGTCTCCAAAAAAAAAAAATTCTTGATGGTCTAGAATTCTGTTTTATAGCTTTTCTTTCAGCACTCTAAAAAGACTATTGCACTGTCCCAGCACTTTGAGACGCCAAGGTAGACAGATCATCTGAGGTCAGGAGTTTGAGACCAGCCTGACCAACATGGCAAAACCCCATCTCTACTAAAAATACAAAAATTAGCCAGATGTGGTGGTGTGCATCTGTAATTCCAGCTACTTGGGAGACTGAGACAGGAGAATCACTTGAACCCAGGAGGCGGAGGTTGCAGTGAGCTAAGATCCCGCCACTGTACTCCAGCCTGGGAGACATAGCAAGAGCCGGTCTCAAAAAATTAAAAAAAAAAAAAAAACCA
>NW_016803416.1:3294982-3361484 GCF_001698545.2 Rhinopithecus bieti
AGTCAGGGAGGTGGGAGGGGGGTGGGTGGATATGTGGGAACTCTGCACTTTCCACTCAATCTTGCTGGGAAATAAAATATGCTCTTAAAAAATAAGGTCTATTAAAATAAATAAACAAACCTTGGCGGTTTCCATAACTATTGGGCAATGACTTAGGCAGAGTAAGAGAAAATAAAAGAATTAGTGATCTCCCTTCAATGTTTAACATATTCCCATGGAATTACCAGAACATGGAATAAAGACTAATTCAAAATATCTTACAATAAATCCAACATAGGATTTCTCTCATTAAGAAAAAATAAAATATTTTCTAAGACAAAATTCTGTTAAGCAAGGAATCATTGTATTAACATGAGGAATGTAATAAAATAAAGAATATAAAATCCAATGTTCTCAACGACCTGTTTGGAAACAGTATATGATGTCCAAAGTGGCATTAGGAATATTTCACTATAACCACTTTCAAAGTCAGTGTGATATAAGATATCATATCTAGTCCGATAAAGCACTGCAGGCCGCCCGTAGAGGAGATGTCTCTCTAAGAAAGAAAAAAAATAAAATGTGTTAGATGTGTATTAAATTTTACATCAAACATTAAAGAAATACTGGAAGAGTCAAGTTCCCTAAAATGTGCTAGCTTACTTATTAATAATATAGCACCTTCTCCTTAATTTAATCAAGTTAGTTTTCCTAACATTTTTGTGGTTTATCTGATCACCTAAGCATGGGTCAAGCCTTACAGTTATCAAAACCATAATGTAAATGCTGTATTTAGGTAATGCTTTTTTTAGTTGAACGAAATTTTAGTTCAAATTTGCAATTTGAACAGAAAGGAAACATTATGTAATACATTTTGAAATGATTCAGCTGAATGGAAAGCCAATAGGATTGGATTTTTGTAGAATTAATTTTGACCCCTGAAGAGGCTTATCGGGTTCATCAATGATTTAATTAAGAAGAAGGCACACGTTGATCATTATATGCGTACTGCAACTCAAAGATGCATTCCTTCAGCACAAAAAGTGAGTAGTAATGAGCATTTAAAGTAAGCAGCTTTGTCATACAGAGGAAAACTCTTTAGGTAAGGACTTAAAGGAACATGTATAGATAAAATAAGTGGGCATTCAAGAGGGTCTTCTAAGTACAGAAGAGGGAAGTTCATCAGTTACCAAAGAACTCAGTTAAGACCCCCAGTGCAGATTCAGACCTCCAAAGGAAAGCTCTCTTCTTAGGAAAAAAGGTCTGAAGCTTCACTCTTTGCAGAAGACGAGATGAGAGTTCAGTATACAAATCTTCATTCCACAATCTGCAATAAATACCTGGAGCTTGATCTGCCCACTTTGGATAGGCTAAAGTCAAAACTTCCATAGATTCTTGGAAATTTGGGGCCCTACAGACCAAAATATTTAGAGATTGAGGCTTAGGCAATTCACAATTCCTTAATGATAAATTTTTTAAAAAATTCTTGTACTACTTTTTCTACTAGAGAAAATCAGTTCTGAAAAACACTTATTAAATAATGTATACATGTTGCTTTAATTAAAGTCTTACCATTCTATGCAAGTAATGGAGAAAACTCTTCGTAGAATACTTTGCAAGACCCTCCCAAGTAGAACTGCGAATTTGAGACAAAGCGGCCCACACTATTACAACACAAGCCTGTTCTGGGTAGTTTGGCTGCTCCAGCATTGCAGTAAATGTAGAAGCCTTAGTTAAGCTGCCAAATTTGGGGACCCACCCCTAAGGATTAGAACATAATCTGACAATATTAAATAAATGAAATATAATAAACAAATAAAATGCCAGCAAATCATAACAGTAATACTTAGGGGCAGTAAAACAACCCAGACTTTCCTTCAAAACTCAAACCAAACCTTTTCTAGGTTCAAAATTTCCATTAATGTTTTCCTTGTTTTCATTTCTGCTGCCTCTGAATTTCCTGGTTTCAGCTGGAAGCAGAAGTATCAAAATTCTTTGAGAAGCTATTCTCTTTTTATCATTTAAGTTTTCATGGTTACCATACACAGTCCTCCAAACTCAAATTCAAGCTTGGCATCTAATCTATCCCACTAGGGGACAACAAAATAGCAGCCATGTTCCCATATGCAATACCCATCCCTAGAGCAACCACCAAACAAGACTCTTAGGCAATCTATAGTCTCCACTAATTCTGGCTCTTCCTCTAAATTCTCCTCATTTCTAAGCAGTCAACATAACACTGTATTCCACAAAGGCTAATATATTTGCAACACTCTCTTCACAATTGTTGTTAGCAACATTACACTATCATATATGCTATTTCCTTTCTATCTACCAGAAATAACTTCTCCAGTCTTTGCCCAGTCTGTCACCTGTCTCCTTTCAAATTTATCCATTATTCTTCATCATCAAACATTGAGCACATTGGTTGTGCCAGACCTTGGTTGTGCCAGACCTTGGGTTGTAGAACGGAGGTACTGGGCAAAGATGATTAAGGTAGAGCTCTTACCCTCAAAGAGTTCACAACTCAATGGGAGAGACAAACATGGCACAAATAATAGATGCCATGTGGTCTGCACCATATCAAAGATAGTTACAGAGTGTGATGGGAAAGCAGAGGATGACGAATACTGGAAATGGGGTGGAGGTGGCATCAATAAAGTCTTTTATGAAGCACATGAAGTTAAACCAGGCTGGCCCCATGTTCCAGTTTTATGCCTGTTGCCCTAGTATGATTGTTAATAGTGTCCCTTTTCACTTTCAAAAGTGTATGACAAATATTCAGCGCTCATGGAAGAGACATGAAGAGGAAAGGGTGAGGGGGCCAAGACGGGTAGAGATATCTTAAGATTCATTTTCTCTGCTGGGCATAGTGGCTCCTGTCTGTAATCACAGCACTTTGGGAGGCCAAGGCGGGTGGATTGCCTAAGGCCAGGAGTTTGAGACTAGCTGGCCAACATGGCAAAACCCTGTCTCTACTAAAAATACAAAAATTAGCCAGGCACGGTGGCACGCACCTGTAATCCCAGCTACCTGGAAGTCTGAGACAGGAGAATCGCTTGAACCCAGGAGGCGGAGGATGCAATTAGCCAAGGTTGTGCCACTGCATTCCAGCCTGGGTGACAGAGCGAGGCTCTGTCTCAAAAAAAAAAAAAAAGATTCATTTTCTCCTGAAAAGTTTCCTCAATAAAGCTTCTCCATCTCTACTCACTCTACTGCTCTACATATATAGATTCAACTTGCTTCAGAAATTTGGGTTCTGGCCAGGTGCAGTGGCTTACACCTGTAAGTCTAGCACTTTGGGAGGCTGAGTTGAGTGGATCACCTGAGGTCAGGAGTTTGAGACCAGCCTGGCCAACATGGTGAAACCCTGTGTCTACTGAAAATACAAAAATTAGCCAGGCGTGGTGGCACGCACCTGTAATCCCAGCCACTTGGGAGGCTGGGGCAGAATTGCTTGAACCTGGGAGGTGGAGGTTGCAGTGAGCCAAGATTGTGCCACTGCACTCCAGCCTGGGCGACAGTGCAAGACTCTCTGTCTCAAAAAAAAAAGAAAGAAAGAAAGAAAGAAAGAAAGAAAGAAAGAAAGAAAGAAAGAAAGAAAGAAAGAAAGAAAGAAATTTGGGTTCCATAGCTCCATATCTTCCAAGCTATTGTCATA
Source organism: Rhinopithecus bieti (assembly GCF_001698545.2). Classification (NCBI taxonomy): domain Eukaryota; kingdom Metazoa; phylum Chordata; class Mammalia; order Primates; family Cercopithecidae; genus Rhinopithecus; species Rhinopithecus bieti. The sequence goes on from NW_016803416.1 coordinate 3,298,623, forward strand.
ACTGCAAGTTTTGGCACACAGCTGTAACACAAAAGTATCACTATCTGACTGCCTTTTTCTTAATTATTACTGAGCAAAAATAGCATAATAAGGGGAAAAAATACAGTGGTTTTACAGCCTCCTAAAATCCATCCAAGGTCTCCAATGACCCAAAAAATCTACTTGGGTATTCCTGGAGCTTAATAGTTTCATCTAAGAAAGAGGGGGAGATAATCTCTGCAGTAAGAAACACACATTTTAAGGTCCAGAATCAAAATTTAGATTTTATTTTTTCAGTTAAGTATCAAAGAATCACAGGTTCAGAGTCATTCCTAGTCTTTATGACATCTTGAGGGAGCCACCCATTGCATTTTTGTTGAGCCAGAAGTCTCTCTACTCAGGCCACAAAATGTACTTGAATCTTGTTCTCAGCATACATTGAGATCTTTATCTCGAGACCAGCAACCCTGGAGACTAGCCTGCAAGCCTCTGCTTTTGCAATATGTTTCCGGGATTTCTTGACGTGGATCTAGTATAACCTGGTCTTCCCAGGCTGGGAATGCCTGTCATGGAATTTCAGACCAAGCCTTCATTCCACACCCCAGTTCCCTGTTTACAATAGTGTCTTTGGCAGTTTTGGTACACGCCAAGGTTCTCCTCCAGACACCACACTTGGCAAAATACTGTGAGGCCAATCTTTTTAAGTGGTGTGGACTTCCCCAGCACTCATTCTTTTTGTCTTCCAAATTTGGGTCGTAGAGGCTGGAGTTTGTGTTCCTTTTCCCTCCTCAGCTTCCTGATTCAGATTCCCACAGATGAGCAGGCTGTCTTGAGAGCCACATGAAAATCTCTCCTTTTTTTGTTTTTTTAAAACATTCACTCCCACAATAATGTGCTCTTAAATCTTACCACAAAATCTCTACCCAAGATCCTTCCTTTTCCTGCATACTTTCTCCTTTGCCTCACAAGTGCCTATTATCATTTGCTGCCATTTCAACCTCCTCTGAGATTTGATTCAAGGCCTCTCTTTAGTGCCCTGTTCTTTCTTACCCCAACCTTGAAAACATTATGCTGTAATGTATCAACTAGATAAATCCTACAACAGAACAATAACTTTATGAGGACAGGGACTTCACCTGTTTTACTCACCACTGTATCTTCCATCTCCAACAATGCCAATCACATAATATCCACCTGGCAAACACTTGTTGATAAGTTAATAAGTACTTTTTAAAATCTTGGCTTTCTACATATGACCTGTCTAATGTTACCCTGAAAGGTACACTGGGCAGATCAATAGTATCATCTCCAGCTTACTGATGAAGGAACTGGAGGTTTATGATTTGCACAAAATAATTCAGCTGCATAGCGGCACTAGAATCCTAGGCCTCCATCCTCCTGGGCCATTATTCTTCTGCTTGGCCTTTTGGGTGGTCTCCAGTTGGGTGCTGGCTGCTGGGTTATTTTATGGAGAGTATATGGGAATGAAGATCCAACTACTCCCAGGCATGAGCCTTGCCCGAGTGATGCCCACTGAGTGATGCCCACTGAGAAGCTAATGAGGACAGTAGTTTCTGTCAAAGCATCTAGTATTTCAGAAGCAACTTCCAAACTTTGATATACAAATTTTTTGTTGAGCAAAAAGTCTCTCTACTCAGGCTACAAAATGTACATGAAAAACAAAATTTCCTTTTGACATATTCCCTTTGTTCCCACTCTTAGAATAAGAAGCATTTTCAGATGAAAGCACATGGGCTTCAGTGCCCTATAAAACTGCGTTCAAATCTAATCTCAGCTCTTTATAGTTCTGGTACTCTGTAACTTAATCTCCCAAAGCTTTATATCTCCCTGGAATGTTGCACTGTTTACAGGCAAAATATGTAAAGTGCCTTGTTTAGTCTTAACTCAAAGTAGCTGCAGTTGTAGCAGATGTAGTTGTACTGTTTAGTAAAGGGTATGTGCTCTACCTCAATACTGGCAAAGAATATTGCTAGGTAAAAGTTGTTAAAATTCAATCTACCATCAAATCCATCATGAATTCTACTATAAATAATGAACAATTACTATGTATTGATTTCTTCCAAGTATTCCCAAAAACACACAGATAACACACGCAGACACAGACACTCAGAAACACGAGTGCTATCTCCTTCTTTCTCTAGAACAACAAATATCTCCAAAGAAATAACACAAATGAGAAACATTCCGGAATCGACAAGAGCTAAAGAAGATGCTCCCCCTGTAGCCATATTCAGGACTCTGCTTTAAAGTTAACAAGAATTACTAGTGTTTAAGTCAATTTTCTTTTTCTTTTTTGAAATAGAGTTTCGCTTTTGTTGCCCAGGCTGGAGGGCAAAGGCGAGATCTCGACTCACTGCAACCTCCACCTCCTGGGTTCAAGTGATTCTCCTGCCTCAGTCTCCTTGGTAGCTGGGATTACAGGTGGATGCCACGATGCCCAGCTAATCTTTGTAATTTTCGTAGAGACGGAGTTTCACCATATTGGTGAGGTTGGTTTTGAACTCTTGACCTCAGGTGATCCGCCCACCTCAGCCTCCCAAACTCCTGGGATTACAGGTGTGAGCCACTGGGTCCAGCTGTGTTTAAGTCATTTTCCTATCCAAACTGACTTCTCCTTGTGTGTGATAAGGAGCCAAGTATACACAGGTGTTAAAATTATTTTTAATTCCTTTTTCACAAAGATGATGGTGAGTGCTAACCTAAGAAAATGTGACACTTTTTTATAGCAATGTAAATAGAGAAAAGACTAAGGTGAAAATAAATGGTGCAATTATTCTTGCAGTGAAAATTATACTTGGCTATAGTGCCAGAATTGCTTGCTACAAGAGATTTTTTAAATTTTCTTTTCATTCATTCATTCATCCACGGATTCAATGCCACAAGGAAATGAGTTTTTGCTGCATGGAAAGTCTGCCAAGACATAAGGTATATGAGATCCAGAAATAACAACAGGCACACAATTAAGATCTGAAGTCTACCACATATCTAGAAATATTAAAGTTTGGCAAGCAGCGTAGATCGCCATTTTTGAGGATTACATTTTTCTTTCTCTTTATTTTAGTAAAGGATTTGATTCCATAACAGTTTAAATATTTATAGCAAAATATTGCCCAAGATTAGTTTAATATACCTCTTTTTTTATCACAGATATCCCCGTAATTGTTTCACTATTGGAACGTTCAGCTTTTACTCATGTATTTTGTACAGATGAATGAGTGATTTTACAGCATATGACATTAAAACAGTCACATATAAATGTTACAGGTGAAGCATGTATAGCACATGACCTATTCTGAAAAATATCAACTACTTACATCTGTGTTTTAAAAAACTAATAATAAAAATAGTACAACTTTACAGCTATATAGAAGTTTAGGTTTACAAACTACTTTAAAAGTCTTGATATGTATTCAAAGGTACCTAGAAAGGGGAAGTAATTCCCCTGAACATAACACACATGTGCTCACACACATGGTGTTCACATTCACAAAGATCTCCTCCAGTAGGGCAGACACTGAATATTTTAAATGGGAGGCCAAATTTATAACACAGGAAACATCATAAAGGTCAGAAAGAACTCAGACCAAGTAAACGTCCCTTTGCCACTGAAGAAATGACCAAGATAGAGCCCAAAAGGAGACAAAGCCCAAGAGACAAAGAGATAGAGAAAGAGCAACAGGAGAAAGAGCATTGAGGTTTATACACATTCCAGCATCTAAGCAAGGAAATGCATCGCACATAATAAGACAAATACTTTTGAAGATGCTCTTGTATCATTAAAGGCTGTTGCCACTAGGCTATGAGCAGATTTAGAGTAGCCTGAGCTATTCTAGATTTCCCCTTAATATTTTATGCCACCACTTTGAAGCCATGAATTAGAAACTAAAAGTGGTACAGTTGCATCAGAGTAACCAGTGCCAGCCCAGTGTCAGTATTCAACAAATGCCTGCTGAACGAATCCACGAGGGTTTGTTTCCATGAAAATACATAAACTTTAAGCTTCAGTGGTAGAAAGACACTTCAGTGATGTAAGTAAGAAACTCATGTTCCACTCGGAGCAGAGCAATGGAGATGTAACCTTACTAACTATATCCCTCCTTATAGCCCTGAGAGTCAGTGATTCACTAAGAAGATGTCTCTTATTTTTATGCTCTGAAGTTTGAGGTGATTATGTTTTTTGTTTGTTTGTTTGTTTGTTTGTGAGACAGAGTCTCCCTCTGTCACCCAGGTTGCAGTGCAGTGGTGCGATCTCGGCTCACTGCAAGCTCTGCCTCCCAGGTTCAAGCAATTCTCCTGCCTCCGCCTCCCACGTAGCTGGGCGCACGCCACTACCGCCCAGATAAGTTTTGTATTTTTTTAGTAGAGATGGGGTTTCACCATGTTGGCCAGGCTGGTCTGGAACTCCTGACCTCGGGTAATCTGCCTGCCTCAGCCTCCCAGAGTGCTGCGATTACAGGCGTGAGCCACTGTGCCCAGCTGCGGTCATTGTTTATACTGAATTGTGAGACTGGTTTTGTTACATGAGGACACTGCCACCCACCAACAAATTAAATGCAGGAATGTTTTTGTCAGACAGAAATGCTTTAGTACCACGAACAGTCAGACTCTGAATCAGCAAAATCATGGGAGTCCAATAGAAGTTACCATAATTAATTTCATTATAGACTTTTAGAAGAGAAACATCTGAGTAGTATTTCTCTGCCTTGGCAACTAAATATCTGAAAAACTTGAATCATGAGACTCCCCATCTTTTGACTCTAGCAATGTTCTAATTGTTCTAATTATGACACTCTAGTCCACTAGAGGTTAGGTGTCAAACATTGCAAATCACTCGTAGAGTTTGTGAAGGATTTGTGTGCCTTCCACCAACAATGGCCTATCTTCAAAGTGAGGTTCATTCAGTTCTATGCCAGAGTCTGTGTATTCTGTGATCAAAGGGAGAAGTGGGATGGAGATACAGAAAAGGAAGAAGGAGGCAGATGAAGATCTTTAAAAGAGGAAAAATAAGTCAAGTAAATCAAATCTTCTACTGGTTTCCTCAACTCTACTTAATCAGATTGGAAAGAGCGTATATGATAAACAGAACCATATGTAAGCTAATAACGCAAGCAATGGTCTCAGGAGAATTTGACCATGTGCATCTTTGCTGCATGACTTGTGGCTGCTATGCTTGAGTTCTTTCTGTGTTTTACATATACTTTTAGTCATTTCCTGGCTGTTTCAACATGCTGTCCCATCTACTCTAGTAACATGTATAGGAGGCTTCCTCTCTCCTTCTATTTTCCTCCAATTCTGTGAAACTTCACAATCAGATAAAAAGAGCCTGCATGGTAGATTGTGTTCTTGTTCCTCATTATTTACTGCCTCCACCCATTGCCATATGACTTGCAGGATAGAGTCCCCATGGAAAAAATACACTTTCCTACACCACTGGTTTCATATGCTCAGCTTTGGCCAGCGAACTGTGAATGGAGTGACATATACCTCATAAAAGCAGAAGCACTGAGACCCAGTGCACAGCTCTGCCACTCTTTTCCCTCTGCCAAGAGCAGGACATGTCTCTGATGGAGGCTACTCCTTCAGCCTGGGTTCCAGAATAAAGAACACACATGGGGCAAAGCTGCCCTTGGCCTACAGCCAGCATACTAAAATGTGAAATGGAAGCAAGAAACCATCTTAGTACAAGTCACTGGGTTTTTTTTTCTTTTGGTCATATCATAAGCTTGCAAAAGTTCACTAATATGTGCTTGTTATCACTGTACGTAAAGTAAGAGTTAGGGCTCGAGATGATCTTTCATGTGAGGAGGGAGTTCTGATTTGATTCCTTCTGTATATCTCTCCCTATCACAATATACACACTGACTCTTGAGGTAGAACGTTTCGGGATAGGCACCAGCTGCTATTATTTATCATTGTGACTATCATTCCCTTTAGAGGAGTGCCCCATAGCACCTTAACTTAGGACCCATCAGATACAAACCGCTTGTGTATTTTTCAGAGGGCTTAAAAGCTATTGAAGGGGAAAAGCTATTGGAATTTTCTGTTACACAGCTGGCATCCTGTGTACACGGAATAAACCAATATCCTTTGCCAGACAGGTATAAAAGTCACTTTGCAATATAAATTTTAATTTTAAACAATATCGTGCTTACACTATAATGTAAATAAGAAGCCTCTTCGATTTTGAAAACTAGAAAACCTTATCTGATTGTTTTGCATCAACCCCTTACCTTCTGTAGACCCTTTTGTATGAAGTCGTTTGTTGAGTTCATCCAACTTGTTCTTCAAGTGTGAAAACCAGTTAAGGAAAAAAGAAAGCACATCAGAAATGTTCTTTCTCTCCTATGCCCTTCTGTCTACTTAGCACCCTGCTAAATTCAAAAGCGAACTCTAAACTCCATCTATATCATACATTCTTTTGAGGAATTACTCTTTTCTCTCAAACTGACGTTCTGGGCTCCACTTCTAGCAGTTCTACGTTTGTAAGCACCTTCTTCAATCTCTGTTTCCTTTCCTTAAAACTGTGGATAATCACGGTGCCAATTTCCCATGTCGGTACTGATGATGATTTGGGCATATGTATGTATGTTAGTTAGGATAGTGCCTAAATGTTTCAGATTAATCTCTAGGCACACTGAAGTGATTCCCAAACTAATTTATGAAATCACTTTTCACCAAAGCTAAAAAGTAATGACTCAGCAATTCTGAAACATCATGAGTCAGCAACTCTACCCTTCACTATATATCCTAGCCTATAGTACAAGAAGACATTTCCAGTAATGTCTGTGGTAACATCATTGTAAGAGCTAACGTGTGCAAATTACTAAATGTTCTCAAGTAGGAAAATGAAAAAAAATTCTTATGGTATATTTATACAATTAAACATTAACCACTGTATTAGTGATAAATAAATGAGCTAAAACTTCATGTATTAATATGCATGTCTCAAAAACATCATGATAAACAAAATAATTGCAAGATACATGTAAGAATATTTTTTAAAATTTTACAACATGCAAAACTATAGTATAGGTTATTTTAGGAAACTATACAAAAGATTACTTGATACATTATTTAATAGATATATACTGCCGGGCATGGAGGCTCACATCTATAATCCCAGCACTTTGGGAGGCTGAGGAAAGCAGATCACCTGAGGTCAGGAGTTCAAGACCAGCCTGGCCAATATGGTGAAACCCTGTCTCTACTAAAACTACAAAAATTAGCCGGGAGTGATGGCGGGTGCCTGTAATCCCAGCTACTCTGGAGGCTGAGGCAGGAGAATCGCTTGAACTCAGGAGGCGGATGTTGCAGTGAGCCGAGATCACGCCACTGCACTCCAGCCTGGGCAACAGAGCAAGACTCCATCTAAAAGAAAAAAAGAAAAACTGTCCAAACATAGTATGCAAGAGTAGTCTCTGTTTGCACCACTACCACATCCCTGTTGCACCCTCCCACACCCTGCTCTGTGTCCTGGGAAGCTGACCTCTAGGGATGGCATCAAAGAGCAAACTTGCCCTGTGGCTCCCTGTTAGGCGCTATCAAGGGGAAACATGTGAAAGGAAGTACAGGGGAGGGAGATGAGGGTAGTATTCCCCTTGCTGGGGGTGCTCCCTGCTGGGTTGCAATGCACAAGCTACACTCATTGGCCAAAGACAATAGTTCCTTCCTATTCAGCTCTCTTTCCATGTTCTGGAAACTTACTCCTTCCCTTCACCCTTCAAGCTTTGGAGGGTACCACGCAAACCCCAGGGCACTTCACCACTCCTCATTGACTTCCATCCATCCCGCTGCTCAGCCCTTGTAAATGACCCATTAAATATGACTGAATTCCTTTAAAGTCTCTTTCTTTTTTTTTCTTTCTTTTTTATTGAGATGGAGTCTCGCTCTGTCACCCAGGCTGGAGTGCAGTGACACGATCCCAGTTCACTGCAACCTCTGCCTCCTGGGTTCAAGTGATTCTCCCGCCTCAGCCTCCCGAGTAGCTGGGATCAGAGGCGTGCGTCACTGTGCCTGGCTAATTGTTTTGTATTTTTAGTAGAGATAGGGTTTCGCCATGTTGGCCAAGCTGGTCTGGAACTCCTGACCTCAAGTGATCCGCCCGCCTCAGCCTCCCAAAGTGCTGGGATTACAGGCATGAGCCACTGCGCCCGGCCTAAACTCTTTTTCAAAATCTCTTCTATATGGGCCACCTGTTTCCCATTGGGACCATGACTAACGGACATGTGATCCACAGTTGAAGAAAACAGAAAAAGATTTCGGTTGAGAACTGTGACTCCACAGATTAGCAACCTGAATTCTACTTTTTGTCTTTCATGGTCTATACCTGTTCTTTTCAATATAGTACCCACAAGCCACATAGGGCTCTTTAATTATAAAGTAATAAAATAAAAATTTTAGTTCCTCAGTCACACTAGCCAGTAGCTACCATTTTGGACAGCACAATTATAGACCATGTCCATTGTCACAGAAAGTTCTACTGACCAGCACTGTTAGCCACCCAACATACTCCTCCATAATAAACATAAAGATTATTTCTACCTTTGGCTCTACCTTATCATCACAAGTGCAGCCCAGGTCAAAATCAGACTGAAGGTACATAATCCCTGGATAACTGGGTCTGGTAACTTCCTCTGGCATGGTTGGCCTGAAGGTATTAGTACGTAGGAGATGATTCAAACTTCCATGGGTCCCATTATTAGGAGCTGGCTTCAATCCCAGAAGATCTAATGAAAAGTAAGAAAAGGAGGCAGGTGCTTCTTACATCTTTTTGATGAGATATGGTAAGGTTTAAAAGCCTTCACCTTCTATGGGGTCTGAAAACTCTGAACACAAATCAGAATTGGACAAAACCAAATGTAGATGGCAGGCACCCCCTCCTTACCTCCTGAACCATTCTGGACTGACCACATCTTGCCACAGCTTTCTGAAATAGCCAAGTTCATTGCTTGACCATGAATAGAGAGAGAGATTCCCAAAAGAAAGAGTGAAGGAACAAGGCCTTGATTAACTATTGCCCATATCTGTGATAGTTACAACCCAAGGACCATCCATGTCAGTATCACTTTTTTCTGCACTTCTCTGGGACTGTTTAATTCCACCTTTTGAAATGAGACTTATAATCAATAGCTAACTAGAAGTCTGCCCTCTAATGACTCCACAGAAGTGTGGGGACATGAGGAGGCTTTGGCCCTGTCCCCTGAAGTGCCACTGAGCAATGAACAGGCTGATTTCATAGCAAATGAATGGTTGCCAAGTGCGTATTCAGTAACTTGCTTGAGCTCAGAGGCAGGACAGGGGAGAGCTAGCAGCCAAGATGGGAAAAGAACCCAGGAGACCCGACTTGCAGACTCCCCCTCTAACCACCAGACTGGCACTCCCTTACTAAATAGGAAAAGTTGTCCTCATTCAGCAACTAGAAGCTCAAGGAAGAAAAATAATTAAGAGCACATAAATAGCTGGCCAGGATGCAAGCTGGCAACATTTTTAACTGGGCTGCAATGTGAGAGATGGAGGTGGAGAGGGCTCTATGCAGAACTCTTGCTTCATCAGGTCTCTGACCAGTGGTGTCAAACTGTAATGCTATGTTAGACCAGCCAGAGGCTGCCAACAGCAACACTATGAAAACGCCCCATTAGTCAACTGTTGAAGGAAGACAAAGAAGCCTTAGAAGGGGATAATATTCTGTCTTTGAACCAATGGGCAAGTTATAATCTTTTGTGGGGAAGAGGAGGTGGTCCCAGAAAATAGACACCTCATTTCTTTCTCTGACATTGAGAAAGATCATATACTAACTAAAGATTGTTTCAATGGTTTTGATTGAATGAGTGACTTACCACACATAACATTGTAAAGTTCAATGTTTTCAAAGGGAGGTACTTTAGTCTTGTACTTAAATGTTGGGCCATAACCTACAAAAACAGTCTTCCAAAAGAAAAGAAAAACAAGAACAGTTAAGTATTGTTGGGTAGGAACCCTTCCTCTATTTATGACTACCATACAACTTCACTCACACCACCATTACTTATCCTTTCGAAGAATCACTAAAACACAATTTCAATTCACAGTAGTGCCATCATACCTGCATACTGTTGACCTTGTTATCAAATCCGTGGTCTCCCTGGAAAAAGCATTTTCCTGATGGTTTCTTATAAACATCCAAAGGTTTCCTAAATTGAAACAATTTCATGATCAGTTAGGATTTCTCATGAAATTACTCTGATAAAAAGGTAATTTCAAGGTACAAAGAAACTCTAAGAAGGGGCTTTTGAAAGTCTATTTGTCTCTATTTTAATTGCATCCTTCTTGTGATGATGAAAAGAGGATCCTATTCTTTTCTCCAAGTGACTTTCCTTGACAGTTATTGCAGGATAAATGGAGACCTGTGAACAGAAGTCATGATGCTTTCCTGGAACCTCGTGCTTACACCAAGTAGGGCACTTGTCAAAAGTCATGCTCTGCCTGTCTAGGTGCTTCACTAGCTCCAAGACTGTAAGATTCTCGACTCTAGGACTATGTTTGTCTGATTCATTTCTATGTACCCCTCCCTAGGCTCCGTGTCAAGAGGTAGTAGGCACTTTAAAAAAATGTGATGTCTCGCCTATTATATATCCATAATAATTTAAAATTTAAAATAAAATAAATATGTGATGTTTAAACAATGAATGGAGATCTATATTCTATAAAAATGTTTGCATGCGACTTTATCTACCAATATACAATAAAACTAGAGTACAACCAAGCAGCCAACTTAACAGTCATCGTGACGTATCTGACAAAAGCATGGCCTCACCTAGACAACATCTTCATTTAGAAACAGAAAACAGAAATACTGTAGACATTAAGACCATCTGATCTTTCCTTTTGTGACAGAAGACACCTTTTGCAAAAGTGTCATGTGACCCTTTTCCAAAATAACTTTCATGTTTATTTAATACAAACATTTCCTAAGTACCTATGAGTACATAGCACTGAAAGTGCTTTGGGAAAACAAAAAATCTAACACATGGGTCTCCACCCTTGGAATAATAAGGGCTTAGGATAATAAGCCATACGCATATAATACCTCAACAATGCAAGAAGAGTTCAATTTAAAAGATGCACTGTTAACCAACATGCCTGCTTTTGGGCTACACTAATTTGCCCAACTGTCATCATCTTTCACTTAACTTCTACTCGCCTCCCATGTTTTTGCCATTTGAACCTACTACCTGCGCCAGTGTGACCCCTTCCAAGCTGCCCCACACATAAAAGGGAGCACATACTCAGCCAATTAATTCTTCAGGAGCACATACTTAGCCAATTAATTTCAGTCACATCCCTGTAAATTCTCCATGAGGATTTCCCACAACTATTTTAAAAGACTCCAATAATTCCTGTTCTTCATACATCTTTCTTCATAATCCCACATATTTAACTCTAAGTACACCCCGAAAAATTACAGCATGATATTTATATATCTCTCCCATGTGTCTCTCTAAGTGTCCCATACTTATACAAGTTTCTAGAGTTCTAAGTTCTTAGAACTTGGAGTTTCTAAATATTTTCTTGTTATCTTCTCTCTCTTGCAAACCAGTACCTAGCTGGAGTGCATGTGGCAGTTGTTCAATTATTGAGATAGACAAATTCGCAGCACTTTTCTTAAGCAGAAAGTTGGAGTAAGAGTGAGTGGGAAACAGCTACTTCCAGGTCTCTGTGAAAATGGATAAATCCTTAATAATTAACTCATTGCAAGTTGTTAGAGCCTCCAGACATGTCCTAGACCACATTCAAAAGCAAAGAACCTTCTCTTCAACATTGGAGAGTCTTTTGTAGTTCAATAGAAGGCAAACATCGGGAATATTTAAAGCAATGTAAAAAGTGCCCACAATAACAGAGTTTTTAACGTTAACATTTTCTGAAGTCCTCTATAAATATTGCTACAAGCAAAGTCTCAACAACTGAGATCAAATCAGCCCAATATACTAGGGCAAGGTCCTATTTATACTTTTGACTTACCCAAGTAGTAAGAATAGAGGTTCGAACGTAAATTCAAAGAAAGAAAGACACACACACACACACACACACACACACACACAAACACACACACACACAGATGCACCGACAGACTACAGAGAGACACCACGACGCTGAGACCCAGAACATAGAGATATGTTGTCTCATCACTGATGGTTTACGTAGCCCACAAAATTTTTGGAAACAGTGAGATTTCCAACTGATATTTCTTTCTGCGATGACTAAGGATGATAAAATGTTTCCAGTTGCCAAAAGGGTGGTTGTGGAAATGAGAAACAGAAATAGCCCATATACCAGATACCTTGCAACATGCCATCTACGTTCCACCAATAAATGGATATCCTCAATTCTTCTGTTGTTGGCGTAGTGCAAACGTTTGGGAAGATGCTGTTTCAAGTAAGGCTTAAAGTGCTGATCCGGTTTTTTACACTGAAATAGAAATGGAAATCAGACTTTAGATGGAATGCCTTTTGGAAAAATTCTCACAAATTATTTCTCTAGAAAGCTGAAGGAGATTTTAAGCCTAACTAAAGGTTAGTTAGTGAATAAATGAAATTTGTTTCTATCAAATAATGTACACTGAAAACAAATAGATTCAAAAGAGATTAAGTAACCTTGGAGATGATATGACAGGCTATCCGAGGAGAGTTAGGAATTTCAAGATGCATTCCTGGCTTGTGAGACCATTGCTAAGAGCAATTCACACTCCTAGGCCTTTCCCAATTCCTTCAAGTCAAGCAGTTGAGGGCGGGGTGTCAGTGGGAGGGGAGGAGCACGTAGGTTTAGGCTTATCTGATTAGATGCTCTTGTGCTATTAAGGTCGCTACCCAGCATCCGGGAACAATGGAGCAGAGTGGGTGGGCAGTTCTGGTTCAGAGAAAGTAAAGATTTGTTTAATCATGAATGAATACTTTTCAGTTCTAATGGAAGGATCAGATAGTCTCCCTTTGTATCATTGCCAAGACCATTAGGGAGCCTGGAGCTGACCACAGGCCAGAAGTTTTGAAAGCTCTTAAGGAAACAAATATACAGGATGGCAGGGCAGTGAGGAAAGTGTTCCTCCTGCCCTCGGCCCGGGGGAGTCACACACAGGAGGAAGGCTGCTCCAGAGGCAGAGACCTGGGGAGGGTAGAGGCGGGACAACTGGCAACACTTACCGTGAGATTGGCAATAATGGCTTTGGGGTCATCTGTTCAAAGAGAGGAGAAAGATTTCAGAAGAAATAACAATCTTTACCAAGAGAAATCGTTTTTGCAGCAAGATACTCAATTCCTTCTCCTTCCATCCCACAGAAGACTAACACTTTAGTGTTTTGTTTGAAAGATAAATAATTGTGTGTGGGTATTCAACATTTCAGTTATTGAAATGCAGCTAAGCAAGTGGAACAAATCCTACAGTAAACTGCCCTCCTAGGTCCAGTTCTGCTCTTCTGGAGGGAATTCCTCCTTCCATAGCACCAGGATACTGCTAGGTAAATTGCTTCTTATTTTAAGTTCCCCTTAATGGTTCCCCTCAAGACATAATTTATTTGCAGTTTGACCTCAGGAACTAAACTGGGCATTTGGGGCTTTTAATGTAACTTCTTATTTATCTGCAGATTTTTGAAACAAGTCTTCACCCACTTTAAGAATAAACTTCTAATCCATTGAGTTATTTTTTAAAAGAGAGTTTTGTTTCCCTAGTTATATCCTGGGCGTAATTATATAGGTAGTCGCACCTCTCCAGTCATAGACACACACGTGCATGCACCTCCTTTGTTTTCAACAGCATCAAGTAAAAGATTTCAGTCAATACTCGGAACTAGCTGAAAGCAAAACTATGTAAATGATGGCTGTGCATAAACTGTGGACAGGATTATATTATCTGAAGCTCCCCTTTTGGGCGGAATGTGGGGAGAAAGAGGAGATTGTAGGTTGCTTGGATTTTGTTTTGTTTTCAGGAAGTTTACTTCAGTATGTTATTACAGAATCAGCAGAAAACGAAAGTTGTGTTCAGAAGAGATAGCAACTATCACGAGGCAGCCCTCCCTGGCATCTAAATACCAGTGGAGCGGGCCTTATCTGTATCACGTGCTGCTGTATCCCTGGGTCTGTGCAGAGCAGACACTCAATACACATTTGTTAATAAATATTTGTTCATATTCATCAAAAATGCATGAATAAACTTGCCTTGGGGTATACATATACAGACTCCAAAGAGTATTTTCAGAATCTTAGTTCTAAAGCTTGAAAACCAAAACTAAAATGTGTATTCCATTGGCCTTAATTGCATCTCTTACTGGAAAGCAAATAAGTAATAATGAAATAAAAATAGCCCAAATAGATTTCATACTATGTGCCTGTCTTTCTATAAGAGCTTTGCAGGTAGCCGGACGCAGTGGCTCACGCCTATAATCCCAGCACTTTGAGAGACCGAGGTGGGCGGATCATAAGGTCAGGAGATCGAGACCATTCTGGCTAACACAGTGAAATTCTGTCTCTACTAAAAATACAAAAAAATTAGCCAGGCGTGGTGGTGGGCGCCTGTAGTCCCAGCTACTTGGGAAGCTGAGGCAGGAGAATTGCTTGAACCAGGGAGGCAGAGGTTGCAGTGAACCAAGATGGAGCCACTGCAATCTAGCCTGGGCAACTCAGCAAAACTCCATCTCAAAAAAAAAAAAAAAGAGAAAGCTTTGCAGGCACTTTCTCTCTGGTCATTCACAATAACCCTGGGAGGTAAATGCTGTTCAAATCCTCACTAAGCCAATGGATTTTCAGAAGGAGGAGGAGTTGGCACTCTGGCACTCAAGCAATCTGATTGAGCAAGCCAGGCCTCATAAATCATATTCCTCAAAGGGATGAAATAGAGTAAGTTCATGGTCTTTGATAATGAAGAAAAGTAAATAGCATGTACTCAGGTAAGTCCCAGAGAATTACTAGGAAATATCCAATGCTGGAGTCCATGCTGGGGACATCAATCCTTCAATTCTGAAGAACTCATTCTTTTCAGGCTAACAGTCTTCATTTTGTGTGACCAAAGGGCAGTGGTTCAGCTAATCTGGCTTCAAATCTCAGACCTGCAACTTACTAACCATCATCCTTGAAGCTAGTTCCTTCACCCCTCTCTGAGCCTTGATTTCTACTGTCTATAAAAGGGATAGTGATACTTATCACACAATGCTATTAAAATGATTAAATAAGTGTGTGTGTGTGTGTGTGTGTATAAAGCTTACACTTTCCCATCTGGGATCAGCAGAGTCTCAGAAATAGTGGTATGACTAAGACATCATCATCATATCCAACCTTTATATAGCTTTGACTATGTGCTAAGCACTGATCTAAATTACGTAAACACAATCTCTTATTTAATCTTCCCAACAATCCTTACATTGCAGATGAGGAAGCAGAGGTACAGGGTGCTCACACGGTGAGTACCGAGCAGAGCTGAGATATGAATCCAGACATCTGTGCCTGTCACCACCCCATGCTACTGTCTCCCACAAAATGAAACCACATTGGAAAGTGTTTTTGTAAGGTTCAAAGCTTTTCATCATTGATAGTTATGATTTCATGGGCCATGGGAAGTTTTTTTTTTTTTCCCTCCAAACCAACCTCCCTATTACATGTACTAATGTCAGAAATACTGTTAAAAATAGAGAAAATCTTTTTTGCATAGCCCTGAAGTGCAAATACTAAAATCAAGGGGTGCCATAGTGACTGTGTCCTGTCTAAATGAGGGCAGAAAAGGGAGAACACAGGAGCAGGAAAGGTCATGGAGGAGAGAGGGCAGAAACACCCACATTTTGTTTATTTCACAACATTGCCTGGAGCTGACCTTGGAACACTTCCATTTGTGTTGACTCAGGAACATAGTTAGGGAAAAACTTAATTTTCCAAAGCTGTAAGGTTGGTGTCAATGGTTTCTTAATCCCAAGGCTAAAAACCTTAAAGAATTTTTTTTCAAAGTGTGACATAACCTCAAGAAAACAATGGACTTCTTAAAGGCTGCGTAGGCAGCACCTAAAAATCTTAGTCCACAAATTAAGTTTGTATCAGTGGTAGATCATAACTGGAACATGTAAAACATAAGTGACAAGATTATTCCTGTTCATTCTTATTTCTAATCTTTCACCTGCCACTTCCCAAGGGCTTAATATTTTTTCCTACTAGGTTCTACCGGTCATTTTTACAAAGAGAATGGGCTCTGTTCCACAAGGCTCCTAGGAACTCTCACAGTCCAAATGTGGTTCTTCCAACCCCTACACAGATCCTCCAGTTTTGGCTAAAAAGGACCAGCCTGAACTTCTTATTGAAAAAGTTCTTATCTTATAAACAGAAGTTTGCGGTCATGAACATGCTTCAAACTAAGTGCAATTTCCACATGATAAGAATAAGAGCAAATATTTATATAATGCTACTATGTGCCAGGAACCACTCTAAGCAATATGCATAGATTAATTTCTACAGATAGCTGCAGCATTTATCATCCCCATTTTTCAGAAGAAAAAACTGAGGCTTAGAGTTTAAACGACTTATTCAAGGTCATTCAGCTAAGTGATAGCAGAGCCAGAATTTTTACCTAAGTATTTTAGCTTTAGAAAACAAGCCCTTACTATTCCATTGTATTACCACTCTAACCACTTAATGTTTTAAGAATCAACTTACATTTAGGATTATTGCTAAATTTGGATCGAATTCTTCCTAGAGTTCCAGGCACTAAAGTAATATCATCCACATTAGTTAAGTAATTACTCAAGAACTCAGTTCTATCACACGTGACATCTTCCATTCCTATGGGGAGGGAGAAAAAAGAGTATTTTCAGGCAATATTGAAACAAAAATCTTAACATAGACACTAAAGATAACATCAGGCATCTCTTTAGTTAGTTTTCAATAACTTAATGGGAAGAGCCCTGACTTTTGAGATTTTTGTATTTGACTTTAAATGTTTTAAGGCTTCTCTGTATAATCTTTTCTCTAGACTTTTACTTAGCCATGTCATCTTGCAAGCACAGAAGGGTGAAAATGCATTACATTTTAAGTCATTCAGCCAGAACAGCAAGACAAAGGAAGTCACCATGATTTAAACAACAACAACAACAATAAACACAACTATTTACAGAGTCTTTGTGAAAAAGATCTATTCTTTAAAAAAAAAAAAAAAAAAAAAAAAAACACCCTCGAGGTATAAATGGAATATACAGTTCTGCATCTCTTACAAAATGGCATTTTCCAACTCTCTAATATATCTCCTGTCTTGAGTACATAATCACCAGTCCTCACTGTCTCCACTGGTGGCCTTGGATGTTACTGACAAAACAATACTGGCAACAAGAGATGAGAAAGAAAAATGTCAGTTCCAATGACCACCCAAACTGAAAAACAAAATAACATTGAAAACAAGTTGTAAACAATGTAATTAGTCAGAACTGAAGGCTAGCAACTAAAGCACAAGAAGGTTCTAGGTAGGGAATTTTTTAAAACAAATATTTCTCCTCCACCCCAAGATTTGTTGTGTGTCCCCATCAAGGAAAATTCCTTTATCAAAATGCTTTTATTTAAAACATTGTTGTAAACTCACATCTTAGCATCATAGACTATGGAGGCTACTAGAGACCTTATTGAAATGTATGAGATGACCTGGAACATTTTAATATATTGCTCAGTACAATTAAACATATGAATATTCTCTAACAGGGAAAATAATCCTGTTGGAGAATACTCATATAGGCATGTCCTGTAAAGGATGCCCTAAAGTTTTAAAATAAGGAAATACAACCCAGAGTACCCCAGATCTGGTAAAATTCAAATAATCACCTCCTGGGATCCCAGATCCAGAACCTTCCCTTGTTTAATACAAATTGGAATGAAAAGCAAGAAAAAACACATAGCATAAAGATTATATATCTTGCACTGTAACAGCTAAACCCTTAGGAAGAAAAATAGAGCAACGAAGAGCTGCTATGTTTTAGTACAATGTTCGTCCAGGAAGGGAAAGTCCCCAAATACATATTAATAGAGGGCTGAAAGCCTCTCCCATTTGTTTTATTTCTAGGAAGTCCCTTATGCCACCCCAAATGTGAACAATCCCCCTTACTTTAGAAGTCCATCAGGCACTGTGCTAAGTGCTCCTTAAGCATCACCAGCCTTCACTCTGCAGACTAACTTTGTGGAGGGGTGCTAATGTTCTCGCCTGACAGATGAGGAAACTGAGACTTGGAGAGGCCACAAAAGGTGTACAGCGTCATGCAGATGTTAAGTGACACAGTGCAATTTGAACGCCACTAAAATTCATTCTGACTCCAAAGACCATGCCCTAAAACACTAAACCATACCACCTTTTAAGAATGAGGTGCTGTACACTTTGGGAGGCCAAGGTGGGCAGATCACCTGAGGCCAGGAGTTCGAGACCAGCCTGGCCAACATGGTGAAACCCCATCTCTACTAAAATACAAAATTAGCTGGGCCTGGTGGCAGGTGCCTGTAATCCCAGCTACTCAGGAGGCTGAGACAGGAGAATCACTTGAACCCGGGAGGTGGAGGTTGCAGTGAACCGAGATGATACCATTGTACTCCACCTTGGGCGATGAGAGTGAAACTCCATCTCAAAAAAAAAAAAAAAAAAAGAAGAAGAAGAAGTGCTGTAGTTGTCCCAAACCAAATGGATCTACTCATCTTGGAAGCCTGCACACTAATAAGCCAAGGTTTTAACCTATCCATGACCTTTACAATGCCTCAGCACATGACTCATTGGGACCCTTCTACTTAGACGTCTGGCTCCAGCACGTGAGCAAATGCTCTTGACACCTCTGGGCAACTTAAATTGGATCAGCTTTGACGCATGCTCCAACTTCTCTGACCTGTGTGTAGCTCTCCACCAAGCCAAACGCATGGAGCGTGACTTTGCAAAGGGTTACATCTAGCCCACTCAAGAGGAGAAAGTTAATCCCTTTAGCTTTTTTTTTTTTTTTTTTTTTTTTCCTAATTTCTCATAGATCTTCTATGACATTCTAGGAAGACTTTCAGGACCAGAGCTAGGAAGATTTGCCTGCCATTCTTAACAGAACTGCCAAAGAGTCAGCCAATTTTCATCTTCCAAACTCCACTAGAAGGGAGAAGCCCCAAATTCCAACGTTATTGTTTCAGTCTAATAGTTCCGGAATACAGGAGACACTCTCTAGAACTGAGTCTGCATGTCTCTGAGTCCCCACCCCCCGCCCAGCTCTATAGTCACATAATGTTTATGATGCTCTTGATCTCCTCAAAGAATTGGTCATAAATTTTTCTACTTCATAAAGTGATTTAGAAGAACTACTTCCTATAATGCTTCTTCCTCTCTTTATCAGTCATCTGAATCACAGCAGGGCCTTCTGGTTTGGACCTTGACTTCCCTCGGTGGATTCAGGGAAATCATTTGACTTACATGCCACTTCTCTGACAAGAATCCTATGTCTCTGCTTCTTTATCATATTTGGATGTATTTTTTAACCATATAAACTCCATGGGCTCCTTTTGGGGATGTGGCTGGCAGGGATAGGGGATTATCACCTGATATGTCACATTCACAGAAGAAGTTATTAATATCACAAGTAAACTGTCTGTATCGCTTTAATAAGAGACAGATTTTTGTAGAAAGGTCTTTCCTGCAAATAACAGAAATATATAAGAAGTCCCAGCTTTTGATCAAAACGAACCCAGGGATCTCTCAGGTCATCTCATACTTTTGATTCATGACCTGATTTCTATTCCCATCTTAAAGAAAGGGGAAAGGAGGTTAAGAATGGAATCTTGGCTTCTAAGGGCAAGGATTATTTTCCTCAATATGATCAGAAACATTATCCATCTATCCTATTAGCAAAGAAAAAACAAAGCTTTACCATGGTCTCCTACAAAGATGACATTGACACACCGATGCAGTTTTAGTTGTTTCAGTCCATCCATTAATTGCCCCACAATTTTGTCAATTTCCCTCAGAGGATTTGTCATCTGGGAAAAAGAAGCAAGTTAGTCCCCACAGGGTTTTCTTTCTTTCCCTTTCAGTCTCTCATAGATCTTCTACCCCTAGAACATTTTGGAAAGAAAACTTCCGGCCCAGAGGCAGAGCTTTGTCTGGGGGGATTTACCTGCCATTCTTAATGGAAATCTGGTCTAAGCACATTATATTTGTATTCTTTTGAGAGAATTAAAACCTCTCCTCATCCAATCCCTTTAAAGATTCTTTGATATAAAATGTCAAAATATTGTTAATGAAAATTCTGTAAGAGAGAAAATCGACTTTCTAAAATGTGACAGCATCCTTTAAATCCAAGAGTTTTGATGACAGAAAGTCAGATGGACAGTTCCCTAAGTGAAATCACATTAGATTTTGAATCATGGCAAGAAGATAGACATTAAGTGAATGCAAAGCTGTTCTGAGGTTAAAATCATAACCTTCCACTGGATAATAAATTAGAATATCACTAATACAATGAGATCCATCTTGTTCTAAGTAATTTAACTGTTGGCGTCTGAAAGCAATAGATTCTTAACAGAAGAACCTATTCTAAGAAATAAGTTATTACTTCTCACTTTAGTTCTTTTAAAGCTGATTTTGAGTGAAACAAGAATCCATAAGAGTCCTAACTTAAACAGAAGTGAACCATGAGTTTGTTCTAGAAGGTTTCTTCTTTTTAACAAAATATGAAAACCCAATTCTTTCCTGAAGACCATTTCCAAAGCCTAAGAAACATTATCCATCTCTCATTTTCTTACTTCAAATGGAAGTTTCTAACAGCATGAATGTTCTCACATACTAGAGGCTCTCCGTCTCCCTTTCATCTTTAGCTGTGCAATGGAAAGATTTTTAAGAAACATCTCATCAGACGAAGAATAGAAAGATACAGGGAGTATATTTAGATGAAATTTTATAGCTTAGCTCACAATCACATACATATACCCAAGATGATTAAGATAAGAACAGAAGGGATGTGAATATTATTTTTACTCAGACACATAATATCATCTTCCACTAGCATCTTCTCAGATGAATCAAGACCTTTCCTCTTATTATTTCATTAGGGAAATCAGGTGTAAACTTTTGTTTTATTCTTCATGACAGGAGTCAGGATTTCAAGTCCTGTCCCAAGGAGGAAGTCACAGTTGAAAGTTTCAGAAAGAGATGTGTAATATAATCGGAAGGGACTAATAGGTGTGGAACAAAGTGGTATTTGCTTCCGAGAAAATCATGCTCTCCTCAAAGATCTCTGTCTAGATAAAGAAATACCAAATGCACCACATGTTTTGATCTTTGGCAATGACTTATTTTCCTTTACTCAGCAGGATGACTCAGGTAAAATCCAGAACCTACTTCTTAGGGATCAGTTCAGAGGATCACAAATAAGATACTGCCTCAGAGGTATTCAAAGGTTTTAGTAAAAGCAACAACCGATAGGCTCTTCTGAACATACTGGGAAGAATAGACATTACTTGTGGAAATTACATACAACTCTATCCGCCCCTTATTTTCTCTTTCTTTCTGTCTTAGCTATTTCCTTCTCTACAATCTACACCTTTTCTGATCTCTGAAGGTGCAGACCCCTAATCTAAGCCAACTTCCTATTGAGTTCTAATCCACATTGTCTTTGAGAATACTCCCTTTTACCTTGCAGGGTTGTTCTCAAGAACCAGGGCCACAAACCATGTGACTGATTCTGTGAATAAGCACAAACAAAACCAATCTTAATAGTCACTCCAGCCTAAATGTTAATACTAGTTTTAGGGCAACTAACTCTTAAAAAAAAAGGATAAGACTTCTTTTTTTCTGTCATGTTGAGTTCAGGCAGTCTTCACATCACTGTTAACCTCTGAAGCACCACATTCTTCTGGACTCAAAGCCAAGGTCAACGCACCAGAGTTTTCTAAAACTTGCTCAGCCGATTTTCCAACCAAGGCACTGAAGGCAACCTTCAACTCAGACCTGCCCGCCACAAAGCTTTGGAACAATAGATAAACTTACTTTGTCCTGACGAGTTTCCGCAGCATAATGATCCATCCTATGTATTTTTCTTCTTCTTTTCTTTGGAGGAGCAACTGGTCTTTCCTGTCTCCTCTTAGGGGCAACTTTCCTCTTAGGTCTCTTAGCCGGAGTAAAAGGTGAGCCATAACTACTCTCCTGTACTGGCGGATAGAGATGGCTGGACTCAGAAGTCGTCTGTCCCTCTGAGTCAGATATAAAGCTTACACTTTCCCATCTGGGATCAGCAGAGTCTCAGTTAGAATAACTAAGTCTCCTTAAGTGAGAAAAAATTGGAATGAGGGATGGATGCTTAGAGGAACTCCACGGAGAGAAGCCTCCTAAATTGATGTTGATGCTGCTGTCACAGCTTCTTCGCTGAGAACAAGAATCCAATTCAAGAAAATCTAGTCATGTGGGTTTCTTTTGGCTGATATTTATGGATGTATGTGAAGGTGGCATTAGACAAGCTCTGTATTCCATAACTCCTGCATTAGGGAGAGACTAGTTTTTGGTTATGAAAAGCTCTCCATTTATAAAGAACTAACTTAAAAGTAGGCCAAATACTAGCCACTTGGTCATTTCAAGATGACAATGAGGTTCATGTAAGTGTTTCCAATTCAGAATCTGACAGGTATCTTTCTGTTCACGCCAGCAAGTATGTCAAAGCAACTGTCACCTTCATTGACAAGGATCCAGTGAAAAATTTTAAAACCAAGGATGGAATGAAACATAAATAATAAGCAATCCTCCTTAATCATAAATGTACTCCCACAAATCAGGATTTTCAGCAGGAGAGAACTCACTGACAACTGAGGTTTTTAGTACAGAGGAACTCTAAGTTAAAGTCTCTTTTAAAATTAGGTAAAATCTAAAAGTCATCAAAAGTCATCTCTTTTTTGTCTTGGTATATACAGACCAAGAAAGAGTCTACTTATGCTCTTGCTATCAGAAACCTGCTTTTAAGGGGAGTTGCATGCTATGGATTTTGTTTTGAAAATCCAGAGAGCAGTAAAGTCGACACATAAACTGAAGATAACCTTTTGGGATTTCCAAATGCTGGAGGAAAAACAGGCCCCTGATTTGCTGATGGTGCAAAGGTGAATTAAAGCAGCAAGCCTTGCTGTCTACCTCACTGACTTCTCTTGGGAGGACTGTCTTGAGAGCCATTCAGATGCAGGAAGGGGCAGGAGGAGGAACAATGTTAGTGTATCCAAGAAGGGGAACATCTGCCATGCGATTTCACTGTTTCCAGGGCAAGCCACGGCAAAGGCACTTCTGTTTCTGTCTCATCCTCTCTCTCCGCTACAGCGATCAAAAGACAGCCCCAAAGACTTTGGTTTTGTTTGTTTGTTTTTTAATGCTCCTAGTTTTAGGCAAATCTCCATAAGAAAAGCAGCAAAAGTAAAAGAGGATTTTCCATTTCATGGTCACTGAATACATTCTGCTAGCGTTCAAGTCGGCCCATCAAACTCTATGCCATTTGCAAGAGACCTCAACATTCCAAAGACTCCAAAGGTGAGCCCTTCCAATTGCAGCAGGTTAGAGGAGCAGAAGAGTAGGGTTTAGTCAAACTGGGTTTTCATCCAGTGATTATATTGCATGTATTTCCTTCTTCAAATGTTAGAGGTAGATGAGAGCTAGGTTTTCACTGACCAGCCACTTTAGCCTGAATTTAGAAATTTTAGCCTGAGGTTATTAAGAGGATGGGAGGTACAGGTGCAAATTTCCCTGCATTTCAGGATACTTTGCCATCTGAAGGTAGAGACTAGCCAGCCAAAGCTCTGACTCTAGGCCCGGAAGAGCAGCCGAACAAGGGGTCACAGAAAAAGCATAGAAGGTCAAAAAGAAAAAGATTGCGCCAATAATCAAAAGCAAGCATATTTTTTAACATTCACCATTACACTCTGAAACCAGGAGCAATACACCATTTCTTGAAGCTATTAGGTCAATGTTTGGTCATCTCATTTAATGGCTTTTGAGAATCATCCTGAAAAAATGTGTACTCAAATATTTAGCAAATAAAGCACAAATTTCAACTGAATTCATCTTATTGTAGCATATAGCATTTTGCTAGTGAAAGTCATTTCAATGAAATTTCAAATGTTATTTTCTTATATGTAAAATATATGTTACTGATTTTAAAATAATCTTTCAACCAGTATGTTATAATCTTTTCATGTATAGTAAGTGTAAATAATGATATACAGGTAGGCATATAGGATACATAGGTATATAAACCAATTAGCTTACAATAGAAGAGAACTTTTGCTGACTTGCTTTGGTTTCATGTTTTAAAAGTGTAAACAATTTTGTTTTCCTTTCAGTTAAAATAAGATTCCTAGAACCAGATGAGAAATAATTGAAATCTGAAAATATCCTTTCCCTTATGAGAAGAAAATGACCAGGTTATCAGATTACCATTACTGAAGATATACTCCAAGATACCCAATTGGAATGAGGGATGGATGAGTTTACCCAGTAGACATATGAAAATACCCTAGCTGCAAGAAGTAGTAATACTGAAAAAAACATAACATGAATACTTTCAACTCTTAATTCAAAGGTACTATAGGAAAAATCTCTGTTTATATATTTATGAGCAACCCTGGGCATAGAAAAATTATTATAGGAAATTAAAGCATCCTGTATCCTGCTTCATTTATTCCTACTCAGTACTTTCAAAAAAAAGTGTTTGTTTCTTAATTCACACAAACATATACTTTCATGCATGTAATTGCAACTGAACTACACATATTAGAAACCCAAAGATGTTTACTGATTAGGAACATTTATCATCAAGCCACATAACTTTTAAGGTTTGAGTTATACCTCACCTGTATTATTAAAAGCCAACTTTTGCCATAAATAAAATGTTCTGTATAATTTGAACATAGTTATTAACTGACCACTTTGCTTATCTCCTGGACTGAAGGAGGGTTAAATGGTTCCATGGAAGGAACTGTGGTCTAGGAGTTAAAAGTTCTGTGGTGCTGTCTTCAAATTCTCTACTTAGCAGTCAAGCGAAAGTACCAGAGCCCTACTTTTAAAAGAATGGCTATACCAATCCCTGTTTTGCTTACCCCACAGGTTCTTTGAGGGGATATTATTACCCAAGAAGTCAAACTTTTAAGTAGGGAACGTGGAACTGCTCAGGTGTTTTGTTTTGTTTTGTGAACATTTTGATAAAATGTGGTTCGTTTTGTTCCCTTTAGGTGAATCTCCAAGAAAGTCATCCTAAAGATAAAATAGCCATTCTTCCTTCGGTGTTCTTTACCGGCATCATGCATGCAGATGTTTACCTCATTTTATCATTTGTTTCACAATCATACAAGACGGGTTAAACTTCAAAGGGACAGAAAAAGAGCATCTGACTTATATAAGTTTAATGATTAGGACAAACTAAGAATGGTTTTACGTAGCTATTACTTACTAGTGCTTAAATAAATCACCTCTGTATTGATGTCAAAGCATTCAGAAACACTTATGACTCCTTGGTTACATGCTGCAATTTGTCAAAAATACTTAAAGCAAGATATGTTTACCTGTATCTCTAATTCATCTGAAAACAATGAACTTAATTATAGTCAGCAGTATGCTATGGGTTACTAGGCTACTTAAATATTTAAAAATACGTAAAAGTTTAGACTTGCAAACTCCATCATTTTTTACTATCTATGCTGAAATGTGGGAACGTTTCTAGCCATTCCTTTCCCATCTTCTGAATTTGAAATTATACTGGATACTACCTTACAGATTGCCTTCCACGATGATGGCTGAGTGTTTGATAAAAATTTGTCACCCTCGGCTGGGTGTGGTGGCTCATGCCTATAATCCCAGCACTTTGGGAGGCCAAGGCATGTGGATCACCTGAGGTCAGGAGTTCGAGACCAGTCTGGCCAACATGGCAGAAACCTGTCTCTACTGAAAATACAAAACTTAGCCGGGCATGGTGGTGCACGCCTGTAATCCCAGTTACTTGAGAGGCTGAGACAGGAGAATCACTTGAACCTGGGAGGCGGAGGTTGCAGTGAGTCAAGATCGCACCACTGCACTCCAGTCTAGGTGGTGGAGAAAGACTCCATCTCAAAAAAAAAAAAAAAAAAAAAACTCACGCTGCTCTGAATAAGCAGATTCATTCAGCGGTATATTTCTCTCGAGAATTTACGTTACTTTGGGGGATGATGAATATGTTCATATCTTGAGTGTGGTAACAATTTCACAGTATATATACCTCTGCCAAAATGTATTAAATTCAAAAGGGTCCATTATCATAACTTATGCCAGGTTGACTGTATTATATCTGCTAAGGTTATTGGAGCTGCTGAGCTGATCTACCCTCTCTAAACTGCCTAATCATTTAAGGGTGCTGAAATTCATTTACAATGTTTTGTATTGTAGGTTTCATCTCAAGATTTTTTTCCATGCCTATCCCATTGAAGCAAATGCCAACCCTTCCTGATTTTTCACCCTCCAACTGACGCCCACAAGACTAGAATATACCCCATTTCCTGTTAACATCAAGTTCAGGATATGTTATTATTTAAATATCAAAGCAATCTGAAATGAAGCTCCTATAAGAGAAACGGGTAGTTTTAAGATTTTAAAAAAATATTTTTAGTCTTGTAGTTATTTGACTTTGCATAAACCTTGTAGATACAAACATCCATCCAGACTTTATACAAATCCTGAAATAAGGTCAGTAGGTCAGGTAGCCCAGGGCCAAAAGTTCTTCTCAGGCAGATGCTAAACCACTAACCTCAGGGCCAAAAGGGCCATATTTGTGTCCAGAGAAATCAGGTTGTTCAGAATAGAAGGCATAGACCGAAGGCCTATAAGAAAATTGGAAGGTTCAGAATCTCTCCTAAACCACACGTAACAAAAAATATCACATATTTTAAAAAAACACATTTTTAAAAAATGTTCTCAAGTTTAATTTATCCTTTAACTACTATTCATATTAGCATGGAAAACTTTTTTTTTTCTATTGTTTCTATGACCACCACCCCATCTGTGGTAACTGCCTGGAACTACCTTCAGGACTCAAAAGTCACAAAGGAAAACTTGAACATGTACTCGGAGTCCTGGACCCTCCAGGTAACTGAGCCTGGTGGTAATTCACATGGGCTGTGCAATCCGAAGCCTGAAAGAACAACTAACTCCATTACAGACAAGCGTCTCTCTTGATACTTCTGCAATCCTTGGGATGCTGCTGGTTCATTTATCAAAGCCAGAAACTCCCTTCAGCTCTGCTGTAGTGGACAGAATTAATAGCTGCAGTAATCCAAGTAATTAAATGGACCCAATAACCAAAGTCTATTGTATCCTTCTTAGGGAAGTAACACTTAAGGCTAAGAACCACAAAACTTTTAATTCCAAACATTGGCTGTGCTTCTATTCCACAGTCTAGTGTTTCATGCAATTCTAAGTTAAGATGGAAATGTACTGAAGAAGAAAGAGAGAAACAAATACCTCTCACTGTCTGGCAGGGTGAGCCACTGCAATATGGTTAATATTCTCCGCTCGTGAGGGATGACACTGGAGGGTAAAAGCAAGCAAAGCATGTTGTTAGGTTTCATTTCCACAAACTCAAGCCTGATGAGTGCTTGCTCTTGCACCCAGGCCAAATGCTCTCTATTTACCACCATCTGTTTTCACTTCATTTGTAGCAAAAGCCCCTCTTTCGAATTAGCGTTTAAACTACTATTTCCATTTGCAACATATTACGTTGCTCAACCTCTTCCACAGAAGACTACACTGGAAACTCTGATTCACAGTCAAAATGAGGAACCTGTCTTGCTAATCAGAAACTCCACTACAAGCAGAAAGGACCCTGGTTTCAGAATCATTGTCGTTTATTCTGTCGAGCCTTTAGCTGTGGCCATAAAGGGGTCAGTACTTACATCCCCAATCTGCCTCTTGCTGGCAGTGTGACCTCTCTTGACCTCTTGGTCTCAGTTTACTCATCGGTAAGATAAAGCTAACAGCAAAGGACGCTGTACAGCTTGGTTGTAAGGATGAAATGAAACAAGACAAGGAAAGGGCATGTCCAGTGCCTAAGACACAGTAAGTTCTTTAAAACATATTTTATTAATGATCATAATTAGTCATCATTCTGCCTCTAAATAACGGTATGACTTTAGAAATACTATCTAACCTGAAACTTTAAGTTCCTCCTCTATAAAATAATGGGTTAGGGAAGGTATTCTTGCCATTTTCTTGCAGCCCTATAAAAATCTACCAAGAATAGGCTGGGTGCAGTGGCTCATGCCTGTAATCCCAGCACTTTGGGAAGCCGAGGCAGACAGATCACCTGAGGTCAGGAGTTCAAGACCAGCCTGACCAACATAGCAAAATCCCATCCCTACTAAAAATACAAAATTAACCAGGCATGATGGCACATGCCTGTAATCCCAGCTACTTGGGAGGCTGAGGCAAGAGAATCCCTTGAGTCTGGGAGGCAGAGGTTGCAGTGAGCCAATATTGCACCATTGCACTCCAGCCTGGGCAACAAGAGTGAAATTCTGTCTCAAAAAAAAAAAAAAAAAAAAAAAAGGCACATATAATTAAGCAACTGACAAAAAGGGTATAATCTTCATCCACAATGACTTTTGTGTTTAAGTTTCTTTCCTCTGTCGAAATATAATTACCCTAAGTCTGGCACTAGCTTTAAGGGCTCTGAGGGCTCGCAGCTAACAGGACAGTACTGCATCCCAGGCTGTTACATTAAGATGCTCACAAGCTAAGAGGTATCTTTAGTCAGGGGAAATTCATCCACTCTTTCCCAACAGGGAACTCAAAATGCGTTTTCACTCCCCCATCCAAGACCAAGCTTTAGAGGCATGTTCGTCATGAATTCAACTAAAGCACAAGTGTAAATGTGGTCAGGAAAAATTATTGTGGAACATTGGTGAGCCACTTAAACTTTTACTGTCGGTGGACATGAGCAGTGAGAGAGCTGGGAGAAGGATAAATCCTCAAGCAGGGGCTCTCATCAAGTGGTCTCTCTGCCTCCCCCATCACCATCCAGCTTACAGGGATTTGTCATTCCCCAGGCATCCTCTCTTTCTGGAACTATCACAGAAGACCAGAAAATCATGTGTGCCATAAAATGAGTCCAAATTTAAACATATCCCAATGCTGTTGGATAAATGTGACCCTGTTCATTATATCCTGTAATTGAATTAGAAATAGGCAGAGCAAAGTCAGGTTAATCACTTAAGGAATTTAATTCTTCAGCTTTAGAAATCCTTTGTATCTAAGCAAAATAATTGCATACTTTGAATTCTTTCCTAAGTTAAAAAAAAAAAAAAAGTGAATGCCAGAGCCTTTTCATTTTACCTTATTTCACTACCTGCCCAAAACCTGCTTTATTTTACGTAATTGGTGTTAAGCCACAGAAATGGGGCCCTAATGAATCCACTTTTAATACTAATGGAAAAATACAAACTAACAGAATCTGTGTCAAGCTCAGAATGCTCACCCCTGAATGCCCTCGTTGGATGGGGTACTTGAACAATGGTAGACAGGGAATTAAAAGCGCCAGCTATGAGGCCAGAGTGCTCGGGTTTGAATCCTGACTCCAGCAAATGCTGGTGATAAGACTAGGCAAGTTATCTAAACTTTTGATACCTCTGGAAAACGAGGACAATAACAGTACCTATCTCATGAAGTTGTTGTGAAGTTGAAAAGAGAATACGTCTAAAGCATTTAGAATAGTGCTGGGCACATAGAAAGGGTTTAGAAAAATGTTAGCTTTTATTGTTATATACTGAATTTATAGGTCCACGGAGATGATATAGTCATTCACAAAATATTTGTTAAGGGCATATTGGGTTTAAGGCATTTGTGTAAACATAAATAAAGATATTCCTACCAAAAACACTATTATGGAGGAGTCGTCATTTTGCTTGGAGAAAGATAAGCAAGCTATTCTTTTCTGGGCAGGGGCTGATTGTGTTTGTGTTAAGAGAATAAGATGAGGATGCTGGAGGTCTGAGTAGCCATTCTACCTCTGACTTTAGGTGCAACATTTAACCTTTCTAGGCCTTAGTGTCCTAATCTCTCTCTCACTCTCTGTTGTTGTTGTTGTTGTTGTTGTTGTTGTTGTTGAGATGGAGTCTTGCTCTCTCGCCTAGGCTGGAGTGCAGTGGCACAATCTCGGCTCATTGTAACCTCCACCTCCCCGGTTCAAGTGATTCTCCTGCCTCAGCCTCCAAGTAGCTGGGACTAAAGGTGCCTGCCACCACGCCCGTCTAATTGTTATATTTTTAGTAGAGACAGGGTTTCACCATGTTGGCCAGGCTGGTTTTGAACTCCGGACCTCAAGTGATCCACCCGCCTCGGTTTCCCAAACTGCTGGGATTACAGGCATGAGCCACTACACCCGGCCTCTAATCTCTTAAATGAGGAACTGGGCAAGGTTGTCCCTAAGTTTCCTAGGAGTTCTAGGTTATCTTTATGAAATAACCTCAGAGACCAAAAGGACATGGCCCTTAGCCAATAGCGTTTCAAATATTCAATACCATTCACAGACAGCACAAATAAATCTGACCAAGAAAGAGCAAAAAAAGAAACGGGGTACATGTTGCTGTCTTCACTACCACTGATTGATGGAGAATTTGTCATGAGACCAAGTATATTAGACATGGTCAAAAAAAAAAAGACTAAATTAAGTATTTACTAGTAAAGGGGAGCAAATTACCTTAAGACACATATAGCCCTTGTCTAGTCAATGTTGAAAGACAGAATGTGAATAAGAAAACAAATACCATTTATCAGTTGTTCTCTATGTACCAAGTACCCTAATAAGCATTTTATGCTGTTTTATTTTATTTATTTACTTATATATTTATTGAGACGGAGTCTCACTCTGTCCCCAGGCTGGAGTTCAGTGGTGTGGTCTCGGCTCACTGCAAGCTCCACATCCCGGGTTCACGCCATTCTCCTGCCTCAGCCTCCTGAGTAGCTGGGACTACAGGCACCCACCACCGCCGGCTAATTTTTTGTATTTTAGTAGAGACCGGGTTTCACTGTGTCAGCCAGGAGCGTCTCAATCTCCTGACCTCCTGATCTACCCACCTCGGCCTCCCAAAGTACTTGGATTATAGGCGTGAGCCACCGCACCTGGCCTGTTTTATTTTGAGACAGGGTCTCACTCTGTTGCCCAGGCTGGAGTGCAGTGGTGCCATCTCAGCTCACTGCAGCCTCAACCTCCTTGGGCTTGGTGATCCTCCCACCTCAGCCTCCCAAGTAGCTGGGACTACAGGCATGTGCCACCATGCCTGGCTAATTATCGTATATTTTGTAGAGACAGGGTTTTGCCATGTTCCCCAGCTTGTTCTCAAACTCCTGTGCTCAAGCGATCCACCTGCCTCAGCCTTCCAAAGTGCTGAGACTACAGGCATGAGCCACCATGCCTGGCATAAGCATTTTAAATATGTTAGCTCATTGCATCTTCGCAACATCCCATGATGAAGATACTATATATGTATATTTATATATAAATATATATACTATATATAATATACATATATAAATATATATACTATATATATAAATATACATATATATATAATTTTTTTTTTTGAGACAGTTTCACTCTTGTTGCCCAGGCTGGAGTGCAATGGCATGATCTCAGCTCACCAAAACCTCTGCCTCCCAGGTTCAAGCCATTCTCCTGCCTCATCCTCCCGAGTAGCTGGGATTACAGACATGCGCCCCAATGCCTGGCTAATTTTTTTTCTTTTTTTTTTTTTAGGAGAGACTAGGTTTCTCCATGTTGGTCAGGCTGGTCTTGACTCCTGACCTCAGGTGATCTGCCCGCCTCAGCCTCCCAAAGTGCTGGGATGACAGGTGTGAGCCACCACACCTGGCCAAAGATACTATAACTTTTATTTGAAGATGAGGACATGGATTTGTTCAGAGATTAAATCACTAGTCCAAGGTCACCAATCTAATAAGCAGCCAAGCTGGGATGAGAATCAATGTAAACAATCATACATAGTGGGAATTACTGTCTTTGAACATGAATTGGCACAAAAGAATGGAGCATCAGCCGAAGATTATTTCAGAATGAAATACTATCATTAAAAAGCAAGACTAATTCTAGGTTGCAGTACAGAACCATGTTAAAAATATGGCCTTCAAAGTCTAAGTCTATGGTTTGAATCAGGTTCTAAATTTTTTTAAGTTTTCAGAATATACACTGTGTAGATTTCCTTGACATATATATTCTCTTAACTAACTGAAAGTGTGATCTTATTTTTTAAAGTTGTAAAATGCTACAAAAAAAAAAAAAGGGAAAAAAATGAATCCAAGTCACTTTCAGAATACAGAGATAAAATAATAGTCTGAGAAGCAAATGAAAGCTACAGACATCTTTGGAGCATACAAAAGCCACCTTCTTATAAGTGGTTTCAAATGGGTGGAGAAAATTGCCATTCAAAACCAGAACACTAGGCCTTTTCAATGAGGCTTTGCAGCAGTTTCAGGGGGGCAAAGGTGGGGACTCAGTATTAATTATGTTGTTGGCTACTCTCCATTCTGCCAGGCAAATATGTTACAGAGCAGAAGAAATTACTTCTATAAGCATCTATGACAGTCAAGAGTTAAAGAAATGTCAGGCATAGGATAACATTGGTAAATCAACATGCTGTTTATATTAAGCAGTATCATTTCTAACCTACCTACACTTACTTTTCAACTCAGAAACCTCTTTAAAAAAAAAAGAAAGAAAGAAATCTTTTAAAGAGACGTTCTGTGCTAGATTCAAATCACCAAATCCGATTTCAGTTTAGCCCTTCAAATCTGAAAATCTACCTTTATTTCTGATTTTAGAGAATATAGACAGTACCGTTCTGGATTAATTTGAGCCTGTGATGGCTCTCAGCACACTGCTATTATAGAATAGTCAGATTTTGTTAGGCATAGAGGCAAATATGGAAAGAGCTTTAGGTGGTTTAAAAAAAAAAAAAAAAGATGGAAAGAACATCTCAGTGGGAACAAAATCCCCGTGAAAGTTGAAACAGATTCCTTTTCTTACTAAGGAACCTTAAAAATCATCAACATGTTGGTACTTTAATTAGGTAAGATTCATCTTAAGTCTTAGGAACATTAACTCCTTAATCCCCCATCACTTCTTTAGCGATGGGAAGGAGCCCCATTTTCTTATTAGAAAAATCCTGGAGTTCAGTGGGAAAATGAAGTGAAAATAGAGTCTTCCCCTTGGTCTCCTGTCTGGAACTTTTAATCTCTAGACCACTCCATCGGCTCCCCAGAGGCCTGAGATCATCTAGATTTTTTTAAGTTGTGAACCAAAATAAATAAAATATGTTCTCATATATTTATAGAAAATGATAAGGAAAGCCACTGCCATAAACAGTCTAAGAGAAATATACATGTCCTAGATGGCAAGTTACCAAAAACCTACAGACAGGAATAGAAAAATCTAAAGGACATCCAGAAGGAGGAGAGACCATCTTACTTACATTCTGTTAAGAGAGCATGGGGCCGGGCACGGTGGCTCATGCCTGTAATCCCAGCACTTTGGGAGACAGAGGCGGGCGGATCATGAGGTCAGGAGTTTGAGACCAGCCTGACCAACATGGTGAAACCCTGTCTCTACTAAAGATACAAAAAATTAGCTGGGAGTGGTAGCAGGCACCTGTAATTCCAGTTACTCAGGAGGCTGAGGGGAGACTCGTTTGAACCTGGGAGGCCGAGGTTGCAATGAGCCGAAATCACGCCACTGCACTCCAGCCTGGGCAACAGGGCAAGACTCTGTCTCAAAAAAAAAAAAAAAAAAAAAAAGAGAGAGAGAGAGAGACAGGATGGAAAAAAGGAGAGCTGGAGAAGAAAGAAAAGGTAGGATGAGGCACAGAGAGAGGACCTCAGGAAAAAAAAAAACACCTGGAAGGTCATTTTGAATTAGTAAATATTCAAAATTCTGTATTTTCACATTTAACTGAAACAAAATAAAACTAAATTGATGTTTTATAAATTGAATCACAGCTGTCATTTTATAAACATTGACAAAATAAAGGTAACTTACACAGACCAAAAGAATGTTCCAGCTTTCACCCCTTGCTTGGTGGCTGTAATCCATAGCTAATGAGGAAAATATAAGCGGCTTAAAATGTGTTCTGAGTTTTGGTCAAAAAAGAAAAAGTTTTTAAAACACATTAGATCAGATATCTTATACTCTACTCACACCCCAACATAAATTTCCCATTATTTGCAACCATTTATTTTCACATCTGGAAGTCAGAATCATTATTTCCACAAATATTATTCAATATATTCTCTGCAAAAGCTCTCAAAAGCTCCTGCTATGATTCTAGTGACATATTTTTAAAACTCTTATTTTATCTCAAAAGCCTCTCTCTTCTGTACCTGTCTTTTCTGATCATGGTTTTGAACAATTAACTGATGCAGCAGAATTCTGCTCATCAAAGAACCCAAGAGTGAGACATATGTTTCCTTTACTATTGAAAGACTCAAGGAGGAGTGCCCCAATTTGGCACCCAGATGTCAGAATTTTGGAACTCTGATTGTCTTGTTTTAGTTTAAACTAGATGAATGAGAAGGGGAAGAAGGCTAATTTTAATTTTGATTTTCCTATATCTTTTACCTAGCGTTTTAGTAAATGTTATTTTAGAGGAGAGTTCCTAGAATAAGTTAAGTGAACCAAGCACTTCATTAAGGTTTTTAAAATATTCTTTACACCGTGTGCTATTGGGGAGGCATAAGATATAGGAGTTTAGAACCTGGGCTCTGCAACCAGACAGCTTGGATTTTAAGCCTTGTTTCTGTCACTTACCAGCCATGTAGTCTTTTAGCAAGTTACTTAATATCTTTGTGTTTCTGTTTCCTTTACAATGTAAATAATATTATCTAGCACATAGGATTATTCTAAGCTTTAATGAGTTAATACATTTAAGGTCCTTAACCAGTGTCTTAACATCTGGCAAACACTCGATAAATTTCCGTCTTTATTGTTATGCAATAATGGAAATAAATAATCCAGTTATTCTAGTAACATTAAAAACAGCCTAAGATGGCAAGTGTCCCACTGAACAGAAGTCTATGAGAAGAAACCCCCTCACTTAAGGAAAGAGAATGGAAGCAAATAAGAGAGAGAACTGTGGTTTGCCTCAAACCAAAACAAAAATGATCTGGGAACTACAGCCAGCCGCTTTTCTGGTTTCATTGTCTCCAGCCTTTGAGAGTATTCTTACAGAGTGACAACTTATTTTTTGAGGAAATGGGTAACTGGGAGGTGGAGAACATCCAGGAGCTTAGCCATTGTTTCAAAATCATCTGGGATACCTGCCCTGGGAAAGCTTGAAAAGGGTTCCAGACCCCTTGGAGCCTCTAGAAATCCTCAGCCCCAAACTCACAGCTACTGTAGCTGGCAAATGAGGGATGGGGCAGGAGAATGTACAGAGCCCTCTTCAGTCTGTGGGTTCTGAGCTGCTGGTGAATTTCATCAGCCTGGGAGAGGTAAGGGCCTCATCCTATTTACATGGCTCTGAGGGACCAGACCTTCTTGGCCAGACTTTTGGTTCCCTGGGATGTTCGGAGACGTAAGAATCTCAGACTGCTCTGAGAGCCCTTCTCTCCATTTAGTCCAAAGCTCTTTCTACTTTAAAGACAAATTCTGGCATCCTCCAGGAACCCCAGCCCAACCAGGGTTCAGAATGTGTCCTGGACTTTCATTCATTCTTGTTCCAGCAGCTCCACCAGCAAGAAGATGAGCTCAAATGAAGCGCTGGACACACTGTAAAACCATGCTGGTTCCTAAAGAGGCCAGTTCCTTATATTAAGGGATCTATTTTCATACTTATTTTAATTGCACATACACAATCTTAGCACATTCAATATCCAAACAACTTCCTAGATGTACTGCGTTGCTATTTCCAAGGAGATTGTACTAGGCAATACTTGGCATCTATGAAATTTAAGATTAATATGGAGTTTCCTAAAGGAAAACAATTGTTTAATACAAATTTGTCAAATAATGGCCCTGCACTTTCAAATATTATACTGTAGAATACATGCTGATGGTGGCATTATCAGGGCGACAGGAAGCTCTGAGAGTTAATTTAACTCAGTTCAGTAATCCTTAGGGAAAAAAGATTACTGAAGAGGTCTTAATAGTGTCAAAAGGAAGGAGCATTCAGAGTGAAAATGACAGAGTATGTTAAAGTTATTATGATGACAAAATTAAGATCATTTGTTCTTTATATTTTCCTGTACTTTCCAACAATTTTACAGTGACAATCAACTTATTTTTAATCAGAAAAAAAAAACTAACCAATTTTAAAAAGCAATGTGTCTTAGAAGCATTCAGTGTAAACCATGGAGGTAATTTAAAGGCAAAATTTGTATTTCTTCTAAAAAAAATCAAAAGCAGAAAATTCTGCCTGATTCTTGGTAAAAGTCAGGTTGACCACATTTTCAAAAAGAAAATTGAGAGCATGATCAGAAAAGTATAAAAAGTGAACAAAAAAGATAAAATACTTAAAATGAAAAGCACATTTTCTTCCCAAGGGGAGAAAAAAAAAAAGGCACTAAAATATTGGTCCAGAAAAGAAAAGTGAATACAAGCCGACAAGGTTATAAGAAAGAGAGAGAGAGAGACAGAAGCTTCCGGGTTCCTTGTTAATTCAGAGATAAAAGTGTTAAAATTTCTCGAATTTGAATGCAATATAAATTTCTTCAGAGGGTGGTTTAAAAAAAAAAAATCAGGCCAGGTGCAGTACCTCATGCCTATAATCTCAGCACTTTGGGAGGCGGAGGAGGGCGGATCGCCTGAGGTCAGGAGTTCGAGACCAGCCTGGCCAACATGGTGAAACCTGTCTCTACTAAAGATACAAAAATCAGCCAGGCCTTGTGATGGGCACCGGTAATCCCAGCTACTCAGGAGACTGAGGCAGGAGAATCGCTTAAACCTGGGAGCCAGAGGTTGTAGTGAGCTGAGATCGTACCACTGTACTCCAGCCTGGACGAAAGAGCAAGATTCTGTCTGTAAAAATAAATAATAATAATCACACAGCTAAAAAAATAAACTTAAGTAAACACTGGGTTTGGGCTTTCTCCCTCTAATCCCAAAACTCCCTGCATTGCTTTCCTTTATCTGGAGGCCCAGCTTTTGACATTTGTGTCCTAGATGCTGCTTTATGAAAAGGGGACAAACGGGAATGATATTGTATCTTGTGATATGCTATTTATCAGGAATCAAAAAAGCTTCCTCTACAGGAACCAAGTGGGTTAAATATGAAATTCAACACTTTCTCAAATTCAGCATGTAGCTTTGGGAGAAAAGGAGAAGTTTGGAAAAAGAAAAATACTAGCCAAAAACATTTTTTCAAAAAACATAAACTACTAGTGTAGTCTTTCCAGCAGTTCCTCGAAGGGAAATCATTCCTTTGCATTCAAAAGCATTGAGCTAGGATAAACAGAATTCTAGGAGACCAGGGGATCAGTGGGGCACTTGCTTCAGCAGATCAATTGCTGAGAATCAGAACACATTAAGGATGTGAGGGTTGGGAGAGGCAGCAGAAGAGACTGGGGCCCGATGCAGCTGCTTTCCATGTGATTAGGGCCAGAAGGAGGTGAATGAGGAAGCTGTTGGCATGTGGCCAGGAGCTGCTGAGGCTGAGATTGAGTGCTGTTGTCCTTAAGGCCACCTACCCTAGGGGAAGCACAGGCAAAACAGCCCCTGAAGGAAGCAAAGAACAGTTCCATCCAAAACACAACAGCAGAGCCAGGCTCTGGATTGGGTCTTCAGAACAGAAATACACCAAGTCCCTATCTGCATGGGACCCACAGGGTAAAGCAGACCTGTGAATAACCAACTTCAAAAGGAAAAACCAACTTCAGGCCGGGCATGGTGGCTCACACCTGTAATCCCAGCACTTTGGGAGGCCAAGGCAGGCGGATCACTTGAGGTTGGGAGTTCAAGACTAGCCTGGCTGACATAGTGAAACCCCATCTCTACTAAAAACACAAAAAAATGTATCTAGGCATGATGGCATGCGCCTGTAATCCCAGCTATTCAGGAGGTTGAGGTATGAGAATCACCTGAACCCGGGAGGCAGAGGTTGCTGTGAACTGAGACCGTGCCACTGCCCTCCAGCCTCGGCGACAGAGCAAAACTCTGTTTCGAAAAATAAAAAATAAAAAGAGGTTGTCAAATTTATGATAGAAAAAATATAAAAGCCCAAAGGAGAGTCACTTTGCTTAGCCAGAGCTGGAAATGCTGAGGGAAGGAAGGCCTCCTGGAGACAGACACTTTAGCCGAAATTTGGAAGAAAAGTAAGAGGCTGCTAAGCAAAGGCGCCAGGTAAGCAGATCTCGGCCTAACTAGGGACATTAGGACACAGTACAAGGAGAAAAAAACTGCAGGTCTACAGTAGTGTATGGAAAAGAAACAACAGAATAAAGAATAGGTTAAATGTTCCTGAAAAGAAATGTTGTCCCTTTATCAGGACAATAAAACAGATAAAAAGAGGTTAGCGATGACTTGTACTTTCCATCAAGTCAATCCCTTTTGGCCTGGAAAGTCACCTCTATTCTGTGTCATTCTTCTTCTCCTTGCTGTCTCTGTCTTAAACACACATTTCTTGCATTTTTACACTGCAGTCATTTACTAAAATGGTTTCTGTTCCAACTCATTGTATCACCGATACTGACAGAGAGCAACTCTAGAGGTCAAGCAACTTAAGTAATAAGAATGCATCTGCTGGACAGTTGCAGTCGGGATCACGAGACTTTGGGAGGCTGAGGCAGGCAGCTCGCTTGAGCTCAGAAGTTGGAGACAATCCTGGGCAACTGGGCGAAATGCTGTCTCTACCAAAGATACAAAAATTAGCCAGGCGTGGCAGTGTGAGCCTATAGTCCCAGCTGCTCAGGAGGCTGAGGTGGGAGAGTTGCTTGAGCCCAGTAGGCTGAGACTGCAGTGAGCCAAAATCATGCCACTGCACTCCAGCCTGGGTAACTATACTGAGACCTTGTCTCGTTAAAAATAATAATGATACATTTTAAAAAATAACAATCTGCTTCTCTTAGAAACATCTTACTCCAGAAATGCTGACTTCAGAGGACTTGGATCATGATGGAGTATTAGACTTGTTTCTCAAATCTCCACATTTAGTCAACTCCTAGGAATCCCATTCATTCCTCCCACTGCTGAGAATCCAGATTTAAACTGAACAGGGAACAACCCCATGGAAGTATCTTTGTATTAGAAATTGCAGGACCGTAGCAGAGAGAATTTCCAAAGAAACCAAGCCACTTAAGGAACTGCATTAAACTACGTAGGAGAAATGTAGGGTCCTACAGCAAATGACTGCTTCTAGCAATGCATGCTGAGTATTAGCAAATTAAAAGCAGACTAGACTTTGTTTAATTGGCTGTATCAAGGCTAAAAAAAAAAGATTAAATTAAATTATAAAAGATTAAATTAAATTATTTTTGGAAGATGCCTGGTGAGATTCAAATTTTCAAATGGCCATTGTACAAATGCCTCATCCCATCTACTAAAGTTTATGCTAGGACAAGAAGTGGCTCTTATTCACCATGTAATCTGACCCCTATGCCATTTGGCTAAATGTCTTGCATGGTTTAGTCCCTCAGTAAAAATAAATTGTATTTAATTTAATTATCAGTCTAAGATTTGTATAAATATTTTCTCTTATATGTATAAAATTTTATAAGACTTTTATAAATATTTTTTCACTGGTGATTTTAAAATATAGAAGCCTCTGAGAGGATGGTATACATGCTTATAGAATATTCATTAATTATTTTCCTTATAGTACTTTTAGTTGCTTATATTCTTATACTTTGACTAAAGTTTCTTTTTAATTAATTACTTTGTATTTATAACTGATATATAATAATTGTGCATATTTATGGGATACAGTGTGATGTTTCAATGTATGTGTACATTGTATAATGATCAAATCAGGGTAATTACCATACCCATAACTTTAAACATTTATCATTTCTTTTCAGTGA
Source organism: Rhinopithecus bieti (assembly GCF_001698545.2). Classification (NCBI taxonomy): domain Eukaryota; kingdom Metazoa; phylum Chordata; class Mammalia; order Primates; family Cercopithecidae; genus Rhinopithecus; species Rhinopithecus bieti. The sequence goes on from NW_016803416.1 coordinate 3,338,631, forward strand.
CAACATTTAAAATCTTCCACATTGTTATTTGCTATAGTCACCCTACTGTATAATAGAAAACAACAATATTTGTCTATATGTTTTTCCAATATGCCAAATTTCAATAAAATGTGCTTTTAAATTGTAGTTACTATGCTCCTGGGAATTTCTTTTTTTTTTTTTTTTTCTGAGACGTTGTCTTGCTCAGTCCCCCAGGCTGGAGTGCAGTGGCGCGATCTCGGCTCACTGCAAGCTCCACCTCCCAGGTTCACGCCATTCTCCTGCCTCAGCCTCCCGAGTAGCTGGGACTACAGGCGCCCACCACCTCGCCCAGCTAATTTTTTTTGGATTTTTAGTAGAGACAGGGTTTCACCATGTTAGCCAGGGTGGTCTCGATCTCCTGACCTCGTGATCCACCTGCCTTGGGAGATGGAGTCTCGCACTGTCTCCCGGGCTGGAGCGCAATGGTGCGATCTCAACTCACTGCAACCTCCACCTCCCAGTTCAAGCAATTTTCCTGCCTCAGCCTCCCGAGTAGCTAGGATTACAGGCGTCTACCACCACACCTGGCTAATTTTTTGTATTTTTAGTAGAGATGGGGTTACACCATGTTGGCCAGGTTGGTCTCAAACTCCTGACCTCGTGATCCACTCGCCTCGGCCTCCCAAAGTTCTGGGATTACAAGCATGAACCACCGTGCCCAGCCCCTCTGAGGAATTCTTATGGTGGCCATCTTGCCCAAGATGACAGAAACACAAGTCAATTTCACCACAAATCTTGGTCAGCATGAGGAGAGTACTAAACTTGGTCAGATGCGTCAACTTTGGGAGTTAGTGAGGAAACAGGTAAACAGAGTTGAAACAGAGACTTCACTTCATTGGGCAGGTTAACAGCATTTCCTCTGCTCTGCTTTTGCAGAAGTTAATGAATATGTGGCCTCGTCTTCTTCTGAGTCATCCTAACCCAGGGCAAACCTTATGTCAACAGTTGATGTAAGGTGATCCAATTTGATAAAATTACTATTTATCTCTAATCCGTTAAGGTTCTTCAGGTAAGTTTGCTTCTATGATCAAATTAATATAAAAGACCCATTAGTGAAAGCTTAATGGAGCTCTAATTTCAATCATTTTGTTTACTCATAAAATATTCCCCTATCATAAACTTTGAAAAATCCACCCTGTCAACAAATTTCACTATGATCACACCCTAGGCCATTATGGACTTCTGGGAGTCCAGCCTGAATAAAGACAGCAGAATCAGAACATCTATTATAAAGAAACTTTTCTGCAGATGTACAAGAGGTCTTCCAGTGTTTATTTTTTTAATAAAAAGCTCCTATTTATCCTTGCATACTGATTTACCTATTATGCAATATAAATATTTTGATCACAAATGACCTTTTCTTAAAGTGAGATACCTTAAGAAAAAATTTCTATTTGTAGTACTTATTTTGTCCATAAATTGCAACAAACATTTCCAGGTACAAGATCATTGAGGCATGGTGGATACACGGATGTGTGCAGACACTGCCCACCAGTCATGCCACGGTTGAGTGCACAAAGTTCTCCCAGCCCTCTTCTCTAACCAGTGCTCCAGGAGGCCACTGTCTCCAATCAGAATTGGAATGAGATGGGACCACTTACCATCTTACTTCTACATGTTTCTGATTGCCTGTGTGCCCTGGGATATGTTCCTAGGTGATTCTGATCCTTCTGGCCAGAAGCTTGTACACTTCAGCCCAGCTCTGCACATTCAACAACTGTGGCTTTATGCTGCTTTGCTCATGTCTGACCAAAGCAAGTTGCATAACCATACACACGGTCACAGGAAAAACATTAGGTAGAAAGCCACCTACAACCCTTTTTATTTTCTGCCCAGTCATTTGATCTGAAGTAAACAGAGTGATTTCTTTTCAAAGTATTAATTTGCTATTTCAGTATCAAGGTAGGATTCTGCTTTTGTATTTAACTTCCATGATTTTAAAAAATAGATTAAATTAAAAAATTCATGAATTTACTGTGGATTTCAGTGAGTTCCCTTTTTTCAGCAAGTTTCCCTGTTTCTGTTATTATAGCATCAGGGCTAACATATTGGGGAAGTTATAGTCATGCACTTCTCTTTTTCATTATACCCCTAAATCTGGGAAATCAATGAGATCTATTCTTTGCCAAAATGGTTCTGAAATTCACCTCATCGCCATTGTCACCACCATAATCCTAGGGAAGACATTCATCATCTCACAATTTTATAATCATAGCCTCACACACATGCACGTATATATACACACAGAGACACATACACATATGTATACATACACGTATATTCTATGTGCACATTTGTCTGTATACATACATATATAAATATACAATATATACACATATATCCAGATACATATATACATGTATAATGCATATACACACATATTTCATGTTTATATGTATATTAAAAGTATCAAAATATGGAAACATTGCCAAGTATGAGGAAATTATATGCATTTTTCCCACATCTAACAAATTTGGGGATGAAATGTTTCAATACATGAACACACAAACACACACACACACACACACACACACACACACAATAAATGCAAAACTTACCGGTTGACCTCCCCACCATCTATGATTAAATTTCTCTCGCCCTCGCAGATGAAAAGTGGCATCAAATACAGGATCATACATTGAATTGCCAACAATTCCATGTGATTCTGGATACAGCCCCTTTTTGTAAAAGCAAATTTATTGTTAAAATAACAATACAATAATCCACATATATTAGTTCTAGTATAAATTTTCTTAGCATAGAAGGTTTTATAGAAATACCTAATTTCCAAAATTATGTAAGACATATATAACCTTCACTGTGTATCTGTTTGAGCAAACGTGAATAATATCTAAGGGAAAAATTACAAGCCGTCTGAGAAACTTGATATGATAAGAAATTTAATATTGGGGTTTTTTACTGCTATAATTTAATAAGATGACAATAATTTTCATTATTATAAATTAACCTTTAGTTTGGAATGTATACATGTGCCTCCAAAGAAGTTTCTATTTCTAAATACACTTTTCCTTCTTTCTAAATTCTATTCCTCCCCAAATCAATTTTTAAAAAAGATAAATAAATTATGTTTTAAAGAACGAGTGATAGAATTTGAAGTACCTGAAAACTAAAACATAGCCCTGCAGTCAACATTTTTATTTGCAAATTCAGAAAATAAACAATAGACCCTCTGGTATTCGAGAGAAGTTTAATGTATATGTTCAAACAGAACTGCACCTGAAAAAAGGTTTCAGCTTTAAAGTTGGAATGAAGTTCAATCGCCCACAAAGTTGTAAAAGGCATTTGCTGTGAACAAACGACCCAGATAAGATGGAAAACAGAAAGATTTTCTTTGAACACTAAGGAACACATTTTAAAAGTAAAGTCTCCCCTTTAAAGTCATTCCAGGATGAAATCAGCCCTTTGAACATATGTCATTTGAAGAAATACTTACAGTGGCCAAAGTGTATAAGTTAGGAAAGGTTTTAGTTGGGTACACCGGCCTCATGTAGGGCGAATGTGTGCCACAAGACCCTGGAAAGAGAATTGCAAATATTAGAACAAGAGAACCAACAGGAATTGCTTATAGAAAATCCATTTTATAAACACTCAGACAGGTGTTGCCTTCACTTTTGTATTTCAAATAATAAAACACATTTAAAACTACGTGCTCATAGATCTCAAAGCCCACAGCCCACTGGTGACTGTGGAGATCCTGGATTACAGATAAGAACACAGAGTATGGAAATTACTTACTTAGTTTTTCAATATTAGGCATGACTTTGCTGCCTTTCTTCATGTATGATGCACGGAAGCCGTCCACAGAGAAGATGATTAATGGAGGGTGAACAAACCTTAAACAGTAACACATTAAGCTTTTAGAAACATTATTGCCACAGAGTTGCCATTACGCCTAGTGATTCTCAATAATGGGAGCAATCATTTCCAAGAAAAAATTTTGGCCGGGTGCAGTGGCTTACACCTACAATCCCAGCACTTTGAGAGGCCAAGGCGGGCTGATCACCTGAGTTCAAGAGTTTGAGACCGGCCCCGTCTCTACTACAAATACAAAAATTAGCTGGGCGTGGTGGCGGGCACCTGTAATCCCAGCTACTTGGGATGCTGAAGCAGGAGAATCACTTGAACAGGGGAGACAGATATTGCAGTGAGCTGAGATCGCACCATTGCACTCCAGCCTGGGCAACAAGAGTGAAACTCCATCTCAAAAAAATAAAATTAAATTAAAAAACTGAACACATTCATTTAACCATTTAACCACAAGCCAGTCGTGGTTAAATCAAGACTGCCCAACAAAAATATTCTGCCAGTCATTCATTATCTGAATTCTTGTGTATGAGATCTGTGAAGTTATGGTACAAATTAAAAAGTCATGAAACATTTCTGTTTTGTAACAAATAACACAGTGACCTGTTGTTATTCATTGGTAGCTTTTTTTGAGATGAACTATCAAGGCTGCCCTTTCTGCCTTGTTCTTCATGTCTGTGAAGATCATTTTTACGCCACGGATGTGCTTCTTGGGATTCTCTAAATACTCCATGAGTGTATTCTCTCCCCAGGTGATGCTTTTGTTCTTATGGGCCTCTGTATAAGAGAATCCAATGGCCTGATCTATCTTCCCTGCAAAGAGACCACAGAGATTTGACCCAGCCATGTGTTCGCCTCCCTTTTCAACAGTGTGAAACTGGGCACACTTCTGAATAAAAATTCTCTTGCCTTTTTCAACATCACCCATATTTAATTCTCTCTTTGGTCATTGGTGCTATAAAGGTTCCCATTCGGAAGCCAGATGTCCCACTGTCTTGGATGACTTCTTTTTTTGAGAGGGGGTCTCTTTCATCCAGGCTGGAGTCCAGTGGCACTATCTTGGCTCACTGCAACCTCCACCTCCTGGAATCAAGCAATTCTCATGCCTCTATCTCCCGAGTAGCTGAAATTACAAATGCGCTCCACCACTCCTGGCTAATTTTTTTTTGTATTTTTTTTTTTTTTAGTAGAGACGGGGTGTTGCCATGTTGGCCAGGCTGGTCTCAAACTCCTGACCTCAAGTGATCTGCCCACCTCGGCCTCCCAAAGTGCTGGGATTACAGGTGTGTAATCAAAAAGTAATAATTACTTATTGGATAACATAGTTTTAAAGTTTCTCTAGACTTCCTCTTTCATTCCCCACTCCCCCCAAAATAGGCAAAACAAGAACTCCAGAAAAAACAATACTGAAAAAAGTCTTAGCCAGAATATTCAGATGCACTTTGTAAAATCTTCATCTGAGGTGGAATATAGGGGATGTTCAGATCCCAGTATGTGCAGAGATGATTGGAGAAAACTGGGGGAAAGAAAACTGTCACCATTTCAAGACGTACCTTCAACCTTTCGACTGATGAATTCCTCCTAAGTACTCATAAGTTTGCCTGTATAAGAGGATTTCAGCTTCACATTGTTTCTAAACACTTTTCATTTCCTGTGAGAGTTTATCAGCTCATACGTAAAACTTCAAAATAGTCATAAAATATACTTACCCTGCCGGGCATTCTGGAGCTTTTATTTCCTCACAGTCATCATCAACCCAATGGGACTCTCCTATAAGGAAAAACGGGTAAATGTATTGTTGAATCTAATTACAAATGCCATGCCTTGAAGCTCGCAATTCTGGGATCTGTGTCCTGTTTGATACTTTCTTTACGGGGTATCACCAAAAAAAAAAAAAAAAAAAAAAAAAAAAATTCTGAAAAAAAATCTAGTTTCTGGTTTGGCTTATAAAGTACACCCATACATGATGGGAAAGCTAAGATTTAATAACCGCAAGTGGCGAGGTGTTTATTTCAGCCTTCCGAGTCTAAGTGGTTTGTAGATTAAAAAAACCAGTGGCGTCAGTGAACAAAATTTCATGTTTGTATCCCTCCAGAAATAAACTGTTTGGTCATTAGATGGAACATTCTTTTCTCCACCACCGGAGATCTCAAAGACATAGAAAGCATGGCAAAACTTCCCTTTAGATGAAAAAAAAAAAAAAAGAAAAAGAAGAAAAAAAAAGCTTAGAATCTACAGAGATAATAAATGGAAGATTACAATAGAAAGATTATTTGCCAATAAATCTGCATACAGCCCTTGAATTTAGAAAGGAAAAAAAATACTGAATTTCATTTTTTGTCTTCCACCAAGATCTAAGAGCATAAACCTGTCTTTCCTGAGTTACCGCTATCGAGAATTGAGAACAGAAAAGGCCTCAGATAAAAAATACGCTTTCCTTTGAAGAAAATAAAATTATCAAAAGAATTTGCCTTAAATTATTTTAAGACAAACAAAAGTTACATGTCCTGAACAGAAGTAAAATTCGTAACCAACACATTGGAGAAATTCCTCCCAGGTAAAGAGAACTGGAAATCTTCTCTGGTCAGTAAGACTCTAACTACTGGACAATGGAGTAACTACAACACTCCTTAAAATAAAGAATATTTAGTACACATATAGTAACCCAGAGCACACATGTGGGCCTCACAAAAGTACTGAAACTAGAATTTTGAACCAGTAAAAGCCAATGTTTAATGATTCAATGATCAATGATACTAAGGGCTTATTTAAAAAAAAAAAAAAAATTATTTCTAATAGCCTTTGTGGCTTCCTGGTACACTTACTGCAGAGGAAAATTAAAAAGGAAAGGGGAATAGATTCTCAACCAATGTTATGCTTCAAAATAAAAGCATAATTATTGGGTAGGGGAAATTAACAATACAATAGTTATTTGTATGGGGAAATTCTTCAAATATATTAATGTAATAACCTCTTGCCACAGCTAAACACCTTATATATTGCAGAACTGACTTGATTTTTTTCCTGAAATCTTTTAACAAACTTCTTCTTAAAATTTCCACATCAGAGATAATGAAAAGGACTTGATTTAGAAATTTAAAAAGTGACTTACGAATAATAGATAAAGATTCTTGGATCTTCCCATCAACTTCTGTAAGTGGGTTGCATGGCAACTTAAACCCATTAAAGAGAGTAAGTGCATCTTTTATATTTTCTGTAGTCCATTGACTATTGTTAATTATTGGAATAAAAGCATCATATTCCACAATCAACCAGACAAAGCCAACACTCATGCATATATGGTTTTGGGGTATAACAGGAAATGCTGGTCCCCTCATCCCCTTTACCAGCAAGTACCCCCATCCCTGGGCCATTGTCAATGCCTTGGTGAACAGCTTACATCCAATGGATGAAAAAGCCCTGGCCCCTTGCCTCAAGAGTAGTGACTTGGATTTACTTTTCAGAGCAAGCAATAGAGGGAGGTGAGGCTAACCGAGAGCACGTCCTCACTTGCCCCTCCACACTCCTACTTCCCTATCCTGTTTCCCTTTCCTCCGACATGGTTTTCCTGCAGTATATCCATTTCCTCAATAAACTGCATGTACCAAATCCCTGTGTCAGACTCTGCTTCTAGAAAACTTGACCTAAAACCGAGACAGGAAATTTAGAAATCTCTTCATTATTATGGTTCTGTCTAATTAAGAAATTCTAGTTTCTTTCCTTTTTACTTCAGATCAGTGAAATGCAGAGTAGCAAAACTAATGAAGAAGCATGAGAAATTAAAAAGGATAATTCATTCCTTCCCCCCAAACTCATATCCAGTGTGGTCTATTCCTAGCATCCAGGATCTCCTGGAGCACCTCCAGTTTTTATTCTTTTAAAGCTCAGGCCAATCCAAAGAAACACGTACCTTTGCAAACCACTTGGTAATTGGTACAGCAGTCCCCCCTGGCCAAGCAGTCCTCCGAGCAGTGACAGGCATTTTCTTCATTTCTGACTTCTCCACATCTGTCCTTAGTACACTCCCAGCCACGGGCTAAAATCATCCCAATAAAACATTTTCACTGCTGCACACTAACCAAATGAAAGAAGCCACAATTGCTTACAGGATTTCCAATGAAGTGAGCTAAAATCTCACATCATTTACTCTGCTTGTGAAATTTGAGTTGGCTTGAGGCCCAGATGACATTTGGAGAACTTACAGATAAGATGAATTTCTAAGTTTTCAAGTCAGAGAACAATATCACGATGCAATTGGGTTCCTTTGGAAAAACGGGGCCCTGAAAGGCAAGCAAGTATCCCTACCATTCTCCAATTGTCCTAAAGGATCCAACACATTTATGGCATCGAAAGTTTGTGATAGGGCTACCTATTATTGTAGGGACAGCCTCTACAGCTTGGCTCTTTTACTTTCTGAAGTGGATATGCTTAGCTTTATTTTTATTTTATGTATGTATTTATTTTTGACAGAGTCTTGCTCTCTTGCCCAGTCTGGAGTGCCATGGCGCAGTCTCGGCTCACTGTAACCTCCGCCTCCCTGGTTCAAGCGATTATCCCACCTCAGCCTCCTGAGTAGCCGGGATTACAAATATATGCCACCATGCCTAGCTAATTTTTGTATTTTTAATAGAAACGGGGTTTCACCATGTTGGCCAGGCTGGCCTCAAACTCCTGACCTCAGGTGATCCTCCTGCCTTGGCCTCCCAATGTGCTAGGATTACAGGCATGAGCCACCGCGCCCAGCCTAAAGTAGCTGTGCTTAGCCTTAATCAGTGTGATTCAAACACAAATCACAGGACAACTACATGGTTTCTATCTGCACCTGGAGGTTAAAGTCCTAAATAAGATGTGAAGAGTATAAAGGGGGCATTACGATGTTTGCTCAAGATTCTAACCACTGACCAAGTGTGGTCCTACCTACAAAGACAGGTCAGAGTTCCTACTTTCAACAAGCCAAGTAAATGGGTTACAGATTTCCCTCTGATTGAGGGCTCACTGCTTAATTCTTATATTCAGAAAAACAACCTTTCCATTTTAAAAGGAGAGCTGTTTTCTGACTTTTTCATCTGCTAGAGTGTAAGCTCCATGGCAGGAAAAGTAACACCTCTCTCTTCACTCTTCTATTTCCAGTGGCAGACTGTAAACCCGGGAGACTGTGCCTGGCACCTGCTAGGTGTTCAATGAATATGTATTAAATTGAACTGGAAGTGACTATGGAGATAAAATATAGCTCTTTAAATTCAGAACTACTGTATTGAGAACTTTCATGGTTAATTAATTTACTCATTGACTCTTATACCATATTTTCCATGCTCTCGGTGCTAGGATGTCATAAAGAATAGGAGAGACTAGGTCTGTCTTCATGGAGCTTACACTCCCATTGGAAAAGACAGATCATAGGCAAGTAAACAAGTAAGCAAGATCATTTCAGCTTGTGCCAAGTGTTGCGAAGGAAGTAACAGGTGGCACTGATAGAGAAAGGGTGAAAACAGGGTGCTACTCCAGGAAATAGAATGGTCAAGAAAGGTGTCACTGAACTAAAACACACATGAACACTTCAGGCCTTTATCTCTTAAAATATGTCATAAGTGGAAAGGAATGATTTTGAAAGCAATCCTGCCTCTTAGTAATATTCTACCAAGAGAAACTATTGTTAGGTGAATACATTAATAAAGAGATATTATGGACCAGGCGCAATGGCTCATGCCTGTAATCCCAACTCTTTGGGAGGCCAAGGCGGGCGGATCATGAGGTCAGGAGCTTGAGACCAGCCTAGCCAACATGGTGAAACCCCATCTCTACTAAAGATACAAAAAAATTAGCCAGGCATGGTGGCACATGCCTGTAATACCAGCTACTCAGGAGGCTGAGACAGGAGAATCGCTTGAACCCAAGAGGCGGAGGTCACAGTGAGCCAAGACCGCGCCATTGCACTCAAGCCTAGGCTACAGGGAGACTCTGTCTCAAAAGAAAAAAAAAAAAAGAGATATTAGTTGTTCGGCATAAGTGCTACCCCTGGCCCTTTTGGTCAATCATTAGCCAGAAAACTATGCAACTTCTATTTAATTTTTACTCTTTTAGAATTACCTTTGCATCCTGATTCTGTTCTCTGATATTTTTTGTTGTTTTGTTTTGTTGAGACAGAGTCTCACTGTTACCCAGGCTGGAGTGCAGTGGCGTAATCTCAATTCACTGCAACCTCTACCTTTCAGGTTCAAGTGGTTCTCCTGACTCAGCCTCCCGAGAAACTGGGATTACAGGAGTCTCCCACCATGCCTGGGTAATTTTTGCATTTTTGGTAGAGATGGGGTTTCATCATGTTGGCCAGGCTGGTCTCAAACTCCTGACATCAAGTGATCCGCCTCCTTCAGCCTCCCAAAGTGCTGAGATTACAGATGTGAGCCACCATGCCCAGCCATTCTGATTTTTCAATATCCCGTTTCCATTCCCTTCTCTTCTCGAGCAGATTAAGTGCTTAGAATTGCTTTTCCCATGACCTGCTCTTCCCAAATGATGAGCAATTTTCTAAGGTTGCTTTGACTAGAGATATTGTGGGTTTTTTTCAATTCAAGGTGATTCTATCCACCAATAAACTTTTATTCCAATCCTAATTCCATAAGAAAATCATGTCTACATCACTTACAAAAGAATATCATTATTAATAAGCTATGTTTATTGAAGAACTATTATGTACGAATGAAATAAAAAATAATTCCAGAGTTTAAAGTGAACTATACACAAAGGACAAGTCAGTCATCTGTGTAATTTTCAAACATGGTATTAAACATAAAAAATATTTAACCTTATTGGAAAATAAGGAGGAGGTCACCTACCAGATTATTTTAAAAATATTTTTTAAAATAAGAATATTCAGTGCTGAAAGGAAGTGATGAAAGGCCCTTGTGTCGTTTAGTAGAAACATAAACTTTCAGAAGTATAATTCTGTAATGTATATTTAAATTTAAAAAATGCATATATACTTTGACCCCAAAATCCCACTTCCAAAAATTTATCTTAAGGAAAATAGGCAAAAGTATGAATATGCATAAATTATATTCATTGATACACCATTCACAATAGCAAAACTCGGGGAAATATTCATTTAATTACTCAATGAATTAGGTTGCAACAGTTCAATGGAATACTATGTAGCCATTCAAAATGAGGATGTGTATAAAGATTTATTAATACAGATACTTTCCCACACATGCATATATATACATACAGTTGGGAAAATAGACATACACACATAGATACATACTGAAAACACACACACAGAGTTATCAAAGTTTCACTGAATCACTGTGGTTGTTTCTAGGCAGTGCTCCCTCAGCAAAGGAGAATCTCAGAGACTTGTTTTTCTCTTCATCCTTTTATTATTATTTGATATTTGATTCCTTCACATTCAGGATATGTTATCTTTGTACACAGGGAAATGGACTATAAGATATTATTATATCCCATCCTTAATAAATTGAGGAACAAAGGCATGAACTACATTCAAAAGAGAGCTAAGCTAGAGTCAGGGATTCATCACATTATGCAAAGAATTCTAAGACCAGGAATCCAGAAGTTTGATCTTACTTGCCACAGACAAGATATTCAAGGTAAGGAGGAAACATAAAACATTAGTAAATTCCTTAGTGCCAAGCAAACACAGATTGCTGGCTTGAAATAATGTTTTAGAGCCAAAAATCTCTGCTGGAACATCTGTTCCATCTATACATTCAGCTTACAATAGTCCCAGCAATTCAGTTTGCAGACCCACAACTAAAAGAAACTGGGAGAAGTTCCAAAGAAAAGCAACCTCCAAAAGAGTGGTTAAATGGTTGGAAAATGTATTCTGCAAAAAACAGCCTAATGAAGCTGTTCTTATTGCAGGATCGCAGGAGGAAACCCAACTAGAACTAGTAAGGAAGTTTATGTTGGATTTCATATAAATCAAGAGTTACCACTTAAGCAAAACACAGTAATATCTGTTTCTAATGATAACATTTGAAAGATCAAGCTAACAGCAATGATAGTAAGAGTTAGGTCTTTGAAAGAATTGTCTAAGCATAAAAGTCCAAAAACAAGAAATATCTGGCCAAGGAAACTGTGGAAACTGCTTCTGGTGATGTCAAGAACAGGATTGACTGTTGTCTTTCTCAGATAGTTTGAATATGGTGTTGTCCAGAAGCATGGTGGATAGCTTACAAGATATCTAAAAAATCCTATCTGAAATACTGGGCTTTGAAAACCTAGTAGGTGGGATGGCAGAAGTCCCCAGAGGTGTTTTTCTCAACTTATGTGCATTCATACAGAAGCCTGTATATCCTAATAACTGTTCCAGTACAAAAGAAATGTAAAGAAAGTCACAAAAAGTGTAGAGGAAGATTTTAGAGCTACCCAGAGCGTGAAACTCCAAACAGAATTCCATAACAATTTTCCATTTGCACAGACAGTAGGGAATGACAGGCAGACTAACAGGTACTATACAGTAAGATGAAGTAAAACAAATGCTAGAAGCTGGCTAAGCAAGAAAAAAAATTTTTTTTTAAAGAATATACACAGGCTAGGCGCAGTGGCTCACGCCTATAATCCCAGCACTTTGGGAGGCTGAGGTGGGAGGATCACAAGGTCAGGAGATCAAGACCGTCCTGGCTAACATAGTGAAACCCTGTCTCTACTAAAATTACAAAAAATTAGCCGGGTGTGGTGGTGGGCGCCTGTAGTCCCAGCTACTCGGGAGGCTGAGGCAGGAGAATGACGTGAACCTGGGAGGTGGAGCTTGCAGTGAGCTGAGACCACGCCACTGTATTCCAGCCTGGGTGACAGAGCAAGACTCTGTCTCAAAAAAAAAAAAAAAAAAAAAAAGAAAAGAATGTACACAGTTAGGCTGGGCACAGTGGCTCATTCCTATAATCCTAGCACTTTGGGAGGCCAAGGTGGGAAGATTGCTTGAAGCCAGGAGTTCAAGACCAACCTGACCAATACAGTGAGACACTGTCTCTTAATAAATAAATAATAAAAAAGAACATACACAATTTGAGCTCACACGCCCTAGCAGTGAATGTGGGAATTGACAGCAAGAGATAGAAAGGAAGAAGGTGAAGACACAAAAACGAAAACAAAAAAAACCATTTCCAAAACCAGTACATCATGACTGCTGCTGCAAAGAACCTCCCTCTGCTGGATCTTGTGTGGAAACAATGGTCATTGACACAGTGTATGTTCTTCATACACCCAATGATCATTCAACAAACGAAACTAAAATCCACCATTTGGATAGACCAAAGCAGGGTGGCCACTCCAGGATGCATACAATAGCAGGCAGTCTTTAAACCGTCTACTTGAAGGTAGAGAGGACTCATTAGTTACATACCTGTCTTCAAACAGAGCTCATCAAAGTCATGGCAGCAACTGGTGTAGCTCTTACACAAGTTGTCACAGCGACAATCAGGAGGTCCAGCTTCTTGAAGTTCAAAGCACCTGCCCTTGCAAGATCCGGAGATGTTAGTCCAGGGGGAGTCCGATAGCACTGCAAAGAACAAGAGGCAAAGACAATGGATTGGAGAGTGGTCGTGTCACCACGGAGAGGCGGCACTGGGAAGCTGCGTGGTGTGATGCTGCAGTGGACTCTGGAGGAGAAGACTGGCTCCATTACTTGCTACCCACGTACCCTGGGCAGGCTGCCCAACTTCCTTGTTCTACGATTTCCTCATCTGTAAAGTGGGGGACTCATAAAAGTAACTCTATGTTGAAATAAGAATTAATCAATCCGTGTAAAACACTTAACCGCATGTCAGACATATAGAAAGAGTAACAAGTGTTGGCGATTGGTTCAATTACTATTTATAATTATTATTACTGCAAATCTGTGATGGTTAGTGCCCCATGGGTGCTAACAATGACCACAGAGAACATACCTTGATCTATATCCTTAGAAACAAGAGAGCATGTCCCTACTTAAAAATCCAAAACGTTTTGCAAGGAAAATTCAGCTCAAATGTTCCAAGAACAGACCGAATATATGAGATTGAAATAGAAGACTTTTACAATTTCAGCTGGTGTTTTACAAATACAAGCTCTACAATCTTGGCTTCTCAAAAAAAAATCTTCCATCAATATTTTCACATGATATAAGTGTATGTAAAAATCAAAAGAATCAACTAAAATTCGGGGAAAAAAAGAATTCAGTGAGATAAAAATTCCACAAATTTGTAATATGCACACAATATAGTTTCAAAATTAAATGGAAGTTTCATTCTCAGTACTGCCTAAATGATAAAATAGCTAGGTATTTTATTTGGTATAAATTTAATCATATGTATGTAGAACCTACATGAAGAACATAAGAAAACTCTACCAAAAAAAAAATTTTAAGATCTAATTAAGGTGGGGCGAGGTGCCTCATGCCTGTAATCCCAGCACTTTGGGAGGCTGAGGTTGGTGGACCATCTGAGGCCAGGAGTTCGAGACCAGCCTGGCCAAAACAGTAAAACCTGGTCTCTACTAAAAATATAAAAATTAGCCCGGTGTGGTAGCAGGTGCCTATAATACCAGTTACTCAGGAGGCTAAGGCAGGAGAATTGCCCAAACCTGCGAGGCAGAGGGTGCAGTGAGCCGAGATCACACACACACACACACACACACACACATATATATGATCTAATTAAAATGAAGGACATACTACCTTAAAGGTAAAAAATCAATATTATAAAAATACTAATTCTTCCCAAACAAACCTGAAGACTCAATGCAATCACAGCCAAAAATATTGAGAGTTCATGAAACTTGAAATAATATTAAATGCTTATTTAAAAATAAAATATTTTAAAATAGAAAACCTCTTGAAAGGAAAAGTAATTTGATAAAGACTAGATAGCAAAGTATATTCTGAAGTTAAATAATCAAAGCAGTTTGGTACTAGAAAATAAGTATATTGGCCGGGAGGGGTGGTTCAAGCCTGTAATCCCAGCACTTTGGGAGGCCAAGACGGGCGGATCACGAGGTCAGGACATCGAGACCATCCTGGCTAACCCGGTGAAACCCCGTCTCTACTAAAAAATACAAAAAAACTAGCCGGGCGAGGTGGTGGGCGCCTGTAGTCCCAGCTACTCGGGAGGCTGAGGCAGGAGAATGGCGTGAACCCGGGAGGCGGAGCTTGCAGTGAGCTGAGATCTGGCCATGCACTCCAGCCCAGGCGACAGAGCAAGACTCCATCTCAAAAAAAAAAGAAAAGAAAAGAAAAGAAAAGAAAATATGTAGAATAATGTTGTGGATGGGGCCCCATCAGTAAGTAGGGACTAGAAATAATTAAGTTAGAGTCTCATCTCAATATACAAAACAATTTCTGATAAATGGAAAATATAAACAGTCTCATAAATGTTTCTAGGAATTAAAATTTTTGTAAAGTAGAACGTAATTTAGAAAGACCTATCAATATGTTAAAATGCTTATAAATGTTTCACCCAGAAATTCTATTACTAGAAATTTACCATTTACACATATTTGCAAAAGTTTGCCAAGCTACATGTACAAAAAAATGTCCATTGTTCATTGCAGTCCTTTTGTTACAGGTAGAGACCCTGAAATCAACCAAAGTTGTTTTTCCCATCAAGAAAGAATGAATCACTATATCCATAAGTGGGCTATTGCACACCCCTTAAAAAGAATGAGTCAGATCTGCGTAGGCTAATATGGAAAGATCTACAAAAGATATAAATAAGTTGTTTAAAGAATAAATACAGGGTAAAGTGCTATATATTAGACTTTGTGTTTAAAAATAGAGATAAACAGGGCAATAAGGATAGAAATGAAGATAGAACTAAAAACAGAGCCAGAATTAGAGACGAGTGAGTGACAGAGTGGGGCAGAAGGAGGGAGAAAATGTCCAAGTTTGTATCACATTTTTAAAATGCAAGTGTGAGTACACTTTTTCCTTCTGTAAGAAACAGCTTACAGAATTACATTTAGGGAAAATGAGAAAGAGAGGAAGAAGATTTTTGCCTTCTTGTTGTTTGAAATTTCTAACATTCTACAAACTCACATGTAGCTGCCTGGTCTTTTGTTTGCTTACTTACCTTCTCTTTCCTTCTCTCTCATTATATATACATACCATACAATATATGTGTGTGTGGGTACGTATATTTATGTACAAAATATATACTGTATAATATATGTCTGTGTGGGTATATGTACATATGTATGAAATACATGCCATATATGTGTATGGGTATGTATATATGTACAAAATATGTATCATATAATAGATATGTGTCTAGATATGTGTATATATATACAAAATATATACCATATGTGTGTGTGGGCATGTGTATATATGTATAAAATATATACCATATAATATATGTAAATATCCTAATAAATATTATTGACATGCGATTTATAATTTTATTTTCTTATTTACATGCTTATGAATTTTTCATTTTTTATAATTCATATGTTGTACATTTAAAATCAAGAAAAAGCAAGAAGCAGGAGGAGAACAGATGTTAAATATCACTTCTGGGTTCGCCCAAGCCATTTATCTGAACATTCTTTGTCCTTTGTCCTCATTAAAGTCAGAGTCATCCAATCCCAGCCTTTAAAGCATCAGATCAGTTCAACTAAAGCAAACAGATTGACCAGACCATGAGATGTGAAACATTTTTGCATGGTTGCTCCCAGGATGTTGAAAGACATACAAACCATACCAGTTCAGTTTAGAAAATAATATTTATTTCCAATGCAGAGGTCCATAAACCACATTTTTCTATTGTCTTTGACCAACCTATCAACAGCGCATGCTGAACCATAAGAAACCATGGAGGTAGGAGGGGTTGAGAAGTAAAAAAAAAAAAAAAAAAAAAAAAATGAAAAAAAATAGAGAAAGTCCTACAGTAAAAATAAATATAAGGAACGTACTTACAATAGAATATTCCTTAAGGATACTGCTTAGATAGACTCATTTCAACATCTATCTAGTAAATTTTCAGTAGAATTCATTCCCACGAGCTGCTTAAATAAATAAGCTTAAATAAATAAGCTTAGCTGTGCTGATAGCTGAGATACTTCAAAGAGATCTAAAGGCAATTTGTTTACTGATGTGCGGTGTTCCTGCATGCATTTGAAATTGTCCTGCAACCACGCGCCTTGCTTTCCTTCATCATAATCATCTCTTCCCTGTGTCTTTCATTCCTTTTTTTTTGTTTGTTTTTCAGACGGAGTTTTGCTCTTGTTGCCCAGGCTGGAGTGCAATGGCGCAATCTCAGCTCACTGTAACCTCTGCCTCCCAGGTTCAAAGGATTCTCTTTCCTCAGCCTCCTGAGTAGCTGGGATTACAGGCACTCACCACCACACCCAGCAATTTTTGTATTTTTAGTAGAGACAGCTAATTTTTTGTATTTTTAGTAGAGACAGGGTTTCACCATGTTAGCCAGGATGGTCTCTATCTCCCGACCTCGTGATCCGCCTGCCTCAGCGTCCCAAAGTGCTGGGACTACAGGCGTGAGCCACCGCGCCAGGCCTATCTCTTTTAAATAGAGTGAGTGTATGGTGACACCTCAGTAATGCCAGACACTCCTGTGTGCAATGGAAAAGACAATCTTGATGAGTTGACTGTACAAAAAAATAAATAAAATGATTAAATTAACAAATAAATAAAATAGAACAATAGAGTGGAATATTCACTCTGCCTTTCCAGGGTCTATTCCATCCCAGCCATATTCTTTCATGACAAGCTCTAGTCCCAACTGTTTTCCTAGGAGTTCTGCAATCCACCTTTATATTCTTTTTTTAATCATTTTTTTATGGATGAATAATGGAGGTACACAGTTTTGGGGTGAAAAACCTTCTCCCTGCACCCAGCCTAAGGTGTTTAAAATCAAGAAAAAGCAAGAAGCAGAAGGAGAATAATGTTAAATGTCATTTCTAGGCTCACCCAAGCCATATATCTGAACATTCTGCTCATCCCTTAGTCCTTTGTTCCTGCATGCATTTGAAGTTTTTAGGACTTCTCTCTTTATTGTACCTGATGTAATGTCAAATAGAGAAAGATTATCTGATTTATTAGAAGTCTGAGTTTTAAAATCTGTTGTCTTCCTTTACTTGACCTAAATCAAGAGAACATTGATATAAGCACTTCAGATGCATAACTTATTGAGAGGTGGGATGAAAACTGAAACATCAATGAACCTGTGGTATCCCAAATTTTTCATCATTACTGAGATCACCATAAAAACTCAGAAAACAACTAAAACAAACAAAGTACTCTCAAATGTATCAAGGCAGAAATATGTGATAAGTATGAAACTTGGAATTTCTTATGAGGTATTTGCTAATACCTGTATGAGATTCAAATTATATTGCTGTCTTATAAATTACATGTTTAATTAATTAACACCATTAAAAACGATGTTATTTTACTTCAAAGATGCAAGTCAATTCCAGAATCTTGAAAAACAAATGTTCATAGTTTTATATAGTGTTCTTTTAAAATAGAGACCTCAAATTTTAAAATACACATATGTACATATATGACATGTATAACAACAATGCAATGCACTTCTTATTTTTCACAAAAGCATAATTTCATGATTTAAAGAAACACCAAAGTAAAACGTACTTTATTTCATTCAAATTCATAATTCTGACAGAAACAGGTAAAATTACTTTTACTTAAGTCAACTTAATGTCTAAAATATTCCATCTTACGATATGTATAAAAAGGTAGGGTTGTAGAATTCTTGTGCCAGCCGGGTACGGTGGCTCACGTCTATAATCTCAGCACTTGGGGAGGCCAAGGCAGGCCGATCACCTGCGGTCGAGAGTTCGAGACCAGCCTGACAAACATGGAGAAAACCTGTCTCTACTAAAAATACAAAATTAGCCGGGCATGGGGGTGCATGCCTGTAATCCCAGCTAGGGCTGAAGCAGGAGAATCGCTTGAGGCGGAGGTTGCGGTGAGACGAGATCATGCCATTGCACTCCAGCCTGGGCAACAAGAGTGAAACTCCATCTCAAAAAACAACAATGAAAAAAGAATTCTAGTGCCATTTGTTCCATAATATACAAATAATAATAATAATAATAATGATTTAAATTATTGGAAGGAGCCTAACTGATGACAAAAGTTATAGCCAAAACATTACTTCATCTTAGGCTCCCAATCATATTTCCCTCTAAATCCCGCCCCCCACAAGATGCAAATACTCGAATCTGGATGATGGCCAATAGAAGAGGCAGTATTTAAGTCTGGAAACATTTAGCTTAGCCTAAAGCTGGAAGGTTCTTCTAAGCTTTGTCTGCTCCTGTTTATGATACTGCTGTCTATCTGTTCCTCCCATTCTCCTTGGTTCTTAGCCCAGGTGTTTCCTGAAAGTAAGAGTAAAACCTTAAAATGTGTTACCAGCTGTGGTTATACCACCTCCTTTTCTCAAGAGCATTGAAACAGGACAAGTTCCCCTGTGTCTGCTGCCCTGTTTGAAGCATAACCCACAGGGCAAGGCAGAGGACAGTGTGCATGGCATTCAAAATGCTGCCCAGCTCTAGAATTAATACTGTATTATGTCTCTTCTGAAGTATATGGTTCATTCTTTCTGGTCATACTCTTTTTGTATTGAATTTGCCATTTTTTCTTGATGCTTCTGACCTCACTTTTAGTAAATAAAGCTTACACACAGGCCTACACGGCAGTATCTTTGCTTCTTAAATACATCACTTTTTATAAATATTCATTACTGAAACATCACTGTTCTCTTCTCTTCACAGCTGCTAGGCCAGATTTCATAAACTTTTTTTTTTTAATAAATAGGTCCACCTGGGAAGTTTTTAAACACCTGTGCTTTCAAAACATTTGTAAATACAATGTCCTGACCAGGCTCAGTGGTTCATGCCTATAATCCTAGCAGTCTGGGAGGCCGAGGCAAGTGGATCACTTGAGATCAGGAGTTCGAGACTAGCCTGGCTAACATGGTGAAACCTCATCTCTACTAAATATACAAAAATTAGCCAGGTGTGGTGACCGGCGCCTGTAATCTCAGCTACTCGGGAGGCTGAGGCAGAAGAACTGCTTGAACCTCAGAGTTGGATGCTGCAGTGAGCTGAGATCACGCCACTGCACTCCAATCTGGGTGACAGAGTGAGACTGTCACTCTCAAAAAATAAATGCATACATACATACATACATACAATGTCCTCATATAGAGCTCACAAACTAGAAGGAAAAAAAAGATTTCTATGTAATTGAAGTTAAAAGTTAAAACTTTAATTCAACATCTAAACCACTTAAATAGAATTGAATGGTCATCAGTAGCATAAATCTGAATGATTTGCACATCTGCTACCAAACAATGAAATGTTGTCATTTAAAATTAAAGGAATTGTTATCTCAATAAGGTATAAGTTTAAACACTGGCCTTCAAACCAAATTGAAGATTAATTAAATGCATTATCACATACTTAACACCTTATAGTTCTCATCAGCCTTAAAGGCATTTTCAAAACTTTTCAGATAAATAAAAGCAACTTTATCCCCATTTTCCTGGTTGGAAAATTAGATCTCTAGGCCTTGTATGAGTTAGCAAAGGCCTGGATAAAATTTTAGATCATCTCACTGTAACTACAGTATTTTTTTCATTAACAAACGGTTTTACAAATTTTGTACATAGGTTTCAAATTTTAGAAGTTCTTTTCAAAATATAATTTTGGGGAATATTTGCTGATTTTATTGATTCAAAATCTAGGCTGAACTTCATGGAAGACTGGGGTTTCTGAGTATGTAAACTAGATAGAGGAGTCTCTACAGTTTTCAGATAAATGAAAATCACTACACTACAGCTCCATTTAACAAAGAACTGAAAATCTGTACCCTCCTTAGCTTCCAGTTCAGATAATTTCATTCCATTGACTTAAACTCCCCAATTTCTACCTGAAATTTCACATAAAGCCCCATGAGAGGATATTCCTCATGACAGAGTTTTGCTCACAAAGCAAATGGCTGATCTATGTCCCCTTTACAGTTTCCTACATTCTCCTGTGACAACATTTAAACAGCTTTTCATTGTAGAACATTGGTTAACGATAGGCAAAATTCTAAATCTATCAATGAAAATCATAAACCTTCTCAGCTTCCTAGTTAAGCCATTTTCTGATTTCCCTATGGATTCTCAAAGAAAAGGTTTACCCTTAAAGTTGTTAGAGACAGTCTACATTTCATATGAACCTATGCATTTCATTCACATACTTTTCAACTTTCCTTTCAAGCCACTAAAAACAATGATGAATTAAACTGAGCTTTTAAGTCTCTGTTAGCCAGCTATTCACAAGCTCACAAATTTTCTTTTGTCTTTTAATAATTAAATTACTTACATATCAAAGAGGGTATTCTATTTCCACCTGGAGACAGTTTCTAAATCACAAGTTTCAATGAAATAGACTCCTGCATAACACCACAAACATACACACTGCAAGCACACATGAGTACACAGACACCTGTAGACAAATTCTCTTGCAGTCTTAAAGGCAAATCAAGTGGGCCACATCAGACATATGAGACAAAGATGTCAAACTAAATCGCAGGTTTATATTTTCTTTGAATATTTATTCTAGCCATCTCACTATCTCATTCACCTGAATGCCCATTGTATTTACCCAACAGAATTATAAGTAGCTTTTCTCATTTCATGTCTCTTAATAAATCTATAAATCTTTTACGACCTGGTATAAAAAATCCTGTTCAGCCATTATTTCCTATCCTAACAATAAATCCAGATAACAAGTGTGTTAGTTAATTATAACAGTCTGTTTGCACTGCCACAACCTTGAAACTAACACCCCAGTCCATAGTACAGCAGCGAGGGTATCCATGTGTGCAGAACATTCTCAGCTATTGTTGAGGACTCTGAGAAGGTATGGTTACTAAACAACTGCATGCTTTTGAATGGTGAATCTCACTCTGATCAATCCGAAGCTAGCCATATATCAATACCCTTTGTGTTCCTTCTATTTGTTGCACTCTTGGAGCACTGAGCTTCCCAGAATTTCTTTGGCGCCTAAAAGTGTTGTTGGAAATAGGCATGGCTGCCTCCCCTCCTAGTGTCTTATTCTTACAGGCTTATAAAATTCACCTAGTATTTTCTGATGGGAAGGCTTTTCTAATTGTCAGAATAACCAGTCACATGTATCAATTGAGAGAGATCCTTTCTAAGCATATGCAGCATTTAAAAGATAAAGATATTTCCACTGTCTACAGTATGCTTTTACCTAGTTTACTAAGTACATCTTTGATTTTATTCAGGAGAAATCAACCACAGTTCCTAAAAGCAGATAAGCTACATCAAAAGAAAATTAAAAGTGTTCAGGCATACCCAAACCATACAATTCAGAGTTAAGTTGCATTGTATTCTAAGACTAAGCTTCACATAGTTAAAAGTTTAATAAATTATTTTAGATGATATCATAAAGGACTAAAATAACCAATGACTTAATTAAATAATTCAAGGAGCAAATTTGTGTGCATACTTAAGACCCTTTAGGTTTACAAATTATAATATAAACTATATTATTTTCTAGAAGTGGCATCTACTCATTAGTTCATATAGCTATTCTTAAGACATGTGGAAATAATTTACTATACACAAAATATTTTCAAAGACTAATAAATCCAATCTATACTTTTCAAGTTTTCCAATAGTGAGCACACACATTCAAGAGGCAATGAAACAGAATAATTCCTGGGATTTTTTTTTTTTAATCCAGAAAGAAAAGTAGAAATCATCTAAGTCTGCTCCTTATTGTACCGCTAAGGGAACAGACTTCACAAGTGACTTGCCCAACACCACACAGCAAGTTACAGGACTCCAGGGGACCAGTCTAGGATTTTAATGACTGTTTTCCAAAAGAAGTCAACTTTAAAAATAATGAGTGACTCAATTTTACATTCATTAAGGAAACAGCATTTAATTCTTTCAATCTCAGTTTTAGCCAGAGTAATATATAAAGAGGAAACAGAAAAAAAAAAAAAAAAAA
>NW_016803416.1:3365436-3372792 GCF_001698545.2 Rhinopithecus bieti
GGGGATGGCCTGGGAAGCTTTATTAGCAATTGAATTTAGGAAGGAAATCTCAATGGCAGCAATAATTGAAATGTAAAGAATTGTTTCCCTAGTTATTTCTTGGTTAAATGTAGCCACCAAATACTGTGTCCTTTGAGGCTATTGTGGGTACTAAAGTTTCTTTACTAAGCAATTTGGCAACCAGCACACATTCAAAAGAAAAAATCAAGGCCTCTAAATCGGAAAGTTGTTTAAATATTACATGCCTTCAGGATTCAAATGAGGGAAGATTTCTTTTTGGCCTCTTCCTCAGCAGGTCCAGAGACCATCTTTCTTGCACAGCGCATGTGTTCGTGTGTAAACAAATACGAGACTTACCATGCAACAAATTACTAACAGAGTAGTGGCTCTGCTCAAATAAAACATGATAGCACAAAAGCAAAAACTTGTTTATAGGGGGTTGTATAGTAGGCCTGGGTTTCATTATAGATTCTTAGAATCTAGTAATACCTAATTGAAAAGAAGAAAACATATATACTGCCAAACTGTTAATTGCCTTTCTAAAATCCTTTTAGTTTTGCACTCTTGCAAAGAGGACAGGCTTATACATTTTTATATGTAAGTGTCTTGCTTTTGTCTGTATGCCATACTGAACAAATCTGGAGTAGGGTATTTAGCAAGGCTTATAAAAGATGTCAACTCCATGTAAGATTTTTCTATAATTTATGTTAAATTTCAAGATACAAGCCTGCCATGATAGAGGAAAACAATAAACCCCAAAGAAAAATATCAAGGCAATCCTGTTATTTCATTATATGCCACAGTGCTCTAAATGTTCTAAAACAAAACAAAACAGCCTCTTCTTTTGCCTCGCCAGAGTCTAACAACTTTTGACTTTGTCTGATATTTGATTGTATAAACCTAGCTAGAAGACAATGAGGGTTCCCTTGGGAAAAAAGTTAGAGTTCAGAAGCGGTATATCACCCATTTATTTTTCTCTTATATGCAGACTAGCTGTGCAGGGGAAAAAGCTGTAATAGCCAAGTTGATCTGCTTGTTATCCATTATCCAAAAGAGTTGACCTCAGCCGCTATTTCGTTGTTTTTTGTTTTTGTTTGTTTGTTTGTTTGTTTTGAGATGGAGTTTCACTCTTGTTGCCCAGGCTGGAGTGCAATGGCTCGATCTCAGCTCACTGCAACCTCCACTCCTGGGTTCACGTGATTCCTGTCTCAGCCTCCCGAGTAGCTGGGATTACAGGTGCATGACAACATGCCTGGCTAATTTTTGTATCTTTAGTAGAGGCAGGGTTTCACCATGTTGGTCAGGCTGGTCTCAAACTCCTAGCCTCAGGTGATCCGCCCACCTCAGCCTCCTAAAGTGCTGGGATTACAGGTATGAACCACCGCTCCCGGCCCTCAGCCACTATTTCTGTTAACCGTTCTCCCAAAGAACTTTGTCTTTTACCAGCTTGTCATGCATAAGGAATGTGTTAACATACATACATGCACACACACAAGCACACATGTGCATACACACATCATTTTGCCACAGTTAAACAGATTTTTACTGCAAGATTATTGTTATAAATTAACTGTCAGGAGAATGACCAAGATGACCAAAGTCCCTACCTCGGCTATTAAATTAACTACAAAATAAAATTATCCCTCATTACCTAAAGCTGAAAAAAACAAAAAAGCCTGATAATGCATAAAGTAGGTTGAGAAATTCAATTAAAATGACTGGAATTTGTCCAAAACCTTTTGTAAGAAAACTAAATTACCAGAGGTTCACTTGCTATGATGTTTAAGATTTTGTAATAAGGACACATGTGGCTGGCTCAGTAAACAAGAAGTGCATAAGAAAGACTGAAAAATTAGCTTCCAACATGGTTTATTTACCCAGCCATATTTCAGAGAACACTGCCCCCTGGCAGAAAAAAACCTAGAACTAGAAACAAATCTTTCAACAGTCTCAGTCCCTACAAATCATTCTGTGGTTTCAAACTTTATTGGGCATCAGAATCACCCTGGAGGCTTTTTTAAAATGCTGAGGTTTATGCCCTGCTTATCAAGATCCTGATTCATTAGGTCTGGCAGGTGGAGAGAAGAAAGAGGAGTTTAGAGGTCAGACAAGAACTGGCACAATAGGTTACTTTAATGAAAGTCAGATAAGAACCACATTTATGGAGATAAGACCTGGTTGCTGTAGCAGATGTGATTGACTGGCTTCAACAATTGTGGTCTGGCAGGAAAATTCAACCTAGGGATAAACAAAAACTATGTTTCCCAGATAGGAAAAACTGACGGCTAGAGGATTTTATCCACTGAGAGGAGGAACTTGCAGTTAGATCATCTGAGGTCCTCCTGATTTCAGACATCCAGGCAGCACATAATATAGAGCTTTAATTTTAGGCCATGCTCCACTTGATGCCTTGAACTATTTATAACCGCATGATGACTTGAGACTTCTAGGAAATCTAGAAGTTTTGCTTCTCAATTTCTCCATTACTTCCTTCTTTGGGGTTTAAATGACTTTTTGGAATACTTTTTTGAATATCCATTTTCAAGCTCACCACTTCTTTCTTGTGCCTGCTCAAATATACTGTTAAATCACTCTAGTAAATTTTTTTATTTAAGTTAATGCACTTTTCTGCTCCAGAATTTCTATTTGTTTATTTTTTGAATTATTTGTTTACTGACATACTTTGCTTAGGGAAACTCTTCTCTTCATTTGCTTTACTTTTTGTTCATGTTTTTATTTCTAGCTTTTAAATATGCTAATGATGGTTGACATAAAGCCTTTGTCTAATAAATACAATATCCATGTTTCCTCAAAAAAAATGATAAGTACCGCATTTAGAGAAGTAGCACATTATAATAAATTACTCTGAATTAATTTATTTACACCTTGCATGTTGAATTGTTTGGTCTAATTCGTAGTGGAATTTTAATATGTTATTAATAGCATTCACTATTAATTGGACATTAAAGTTTAGATCTCTTAAAGACAAACTATGGCTTTTCCTCCAGGGGACTCATCTCCAAACTGTAAGAAGCAGAGTAGTATTTTATTTACTTCGCTGGTGACACAAAGCAGCAGTGTATGTATTGCTTAATTGTAATACAGTAGTTGCATTTATATAAATGCACAATCTATCTTTTCATGAAATTATTCTATAAGTCCTTGTTCCCTAGCCCTGATGAAAATAAGAGGGCTTGAGGTTAACAGTGAGATTTGAAAGGTAAGTGATAGAGGGTTATCATTCTTGCTTCCTGAAGTAATTAATTATCATGAGCTGATTGAAACTATATGTACATCCAGAGTTTCTCATTATGCAGAATTGGCATCACTCAATTTAACATCATTCCCAGAATAATCCTAAGATTATGTATGATATTAGATAATTATTAACCATGTCATTTTCTGTAGTATCATTTAGCAGTAACTATAGCACATACACTACAAAAGTAAGAAAACACCATATATAGTCTTCTTCTATCTTAAAAGTCTGTTGTCTTGTTTTTAAGTTTTGCTGTGGTTGAAAGCTATTAGAAAATTCAGATAAAAACTGGACAACAATCTTTGCAAAAGAATTTACTAGTCTAATCTGAGCAGAAAATTTTGATGGCTAATAGAGGGACAAGCTGGCTCAATTGCTCCCACAATCCAGGGCTGCAAATATGTATAAGTCTTACAATTACAATTCTAAACCACAGAAGCAAAGTTTTATGGGTAGTCTGTGGTCCCACAGGATTCTCCAGTAGAAGAACATCATATACCTGTCCAAATGCAAACTAACCTGTGCTATTAATTGTTATACAATCAAAAGCTGACATCAACACTGTTGCATCTTTCAATGATTTTAACTTATGGCATAAATTTTATGCATTACATTTACTCCCTACAGAATCTAAGTATGAGCCCCGACACCAGAACAATCTCTGCCCTGTATGAATATTGCACAAATATTCATTAGCTTCTACAATGTACCAAGCACTCTTCTGGGAACCAGTCGTACTATTTAGGGAGCTGGCCCACACATAGCTCCTACTCTCCACATTAATCAAGTAGGCACAGAAATAAATGTAAAGTTACAACTCTGGAAAATGAAGAAATATAGAGGTAAATCACTATTTGGGCAAATATCATTCAGATTACCTAGTCAAGGGAGTCAGAGAAGAATTTGTGGAGTAAGTGTTCATTGAGCTGTGATTGGAAGGGTGTGTGGGACTGAGTAACCAGATTAAGAGAGGAGCAAAGAATTCCAGACAGAGGAGAGAGAACGGACAAAGATTCTGTGTAAGATGGAGGCATGGCACATCCACAAGACAAAAAGGCAGCCAGTCTGACTAGCACAGGGAGAGCAAAAGTTAGTATAGAGAGAAGTGAGACTGGAGAGGTTAACAGAGGCCAGTCATGTGGGGCCTCTGAGGTCATGTTAGGTGATATTGTGTTTATCCCAAAGGCAACAAAAAGCCCTTAAAAGGCTTAAGCAGGGGAAGGCTTAATCAGATTTTGAAGCATTAATCTCTATACAGTGTAGATATGAATCAGAGGGAGTCAAGAATGGATATAGTAGATCAGTTTGGAAACTTTGGCAGTAAGCCAGACAAAAGATCATGACAGCTTGCACCAAGGAGGCTGTGGCAGCGTGGAGAGGAAGACAAGTGGGGGAGTTAGGAAAAAAGACTTGTTAATGAACTGGATATGGGAGTTGAGGGGCAGGAAGGTATTAAGTGTGACTCCTGAATTAGTAGATACTTAATGATTATGATAACCATATATATACTCAGTGAAGTCACTTCTTTTCAATTAGATCATAAGAAAGATATGGAGGAAGATGGCCGAATAGGAACAGCTCCAGTCTCCAACTCCCGGCGCGNTAAGGATCTGATTCCCCTGTCTGTTCAGTCACAGTCAGTGTTAATGGGAGTGAAAAAGAGGCCTTTGAAGAGAGCATTTGCTACTAATAAAAACAGCATTCTCTAGCTCTGTGATCCACTGTCCTCTGCCTCCCCAACAGAAGACAACTCATTTTGTCCATCTGGCTCCCTGGGGCTGCAAGTTTTATGATCTATTTTCTCACTCTTCACCCCAGCCACACCCCACTTCAATTCACTAACTCACTTCTAATATTATTCTTTCAACCTACTGGCATGATTCAAAACTAACTTAATTGATGTAAGGAAGATTTAGTATTCCATCAATGTATGTGTCCTAACTTGGTTAATAATAAAATTTCAAGCTGGCTAAACAGAGGCACGTGATGGTTAACAGTCAGATCAAGAAATACAGAGAAACACAAAATTCACAGGAAGACAGACAAACATGCTGGGATGTCAGGAAAAGTCCAGAAAATATTGCTCCCTAGAGTGCCCACTACTTAAAATGTAATTTTTTATTTCTAAAACCATCAGGAGCTCCAATTTCCAGGAAATTAACCAACTCATTACTTAAGACCTGGTCAGTTAAGCCCCCTCTGTCTGCACAAGGAGCTCCTTTATGAGAACACTGTATGGGAACACTACTTATGGTGTAGTGTATTGTAAAAAGAAACTCTTTCACTTTGGTTCTATTAAGTCAAGGTACACTATTAAAACTTATCTTTCCTTTGCCAAAAGAAAACACAATGAGGACAAATCAATCTTGAAAACTCTTTAAGCACCTCCTGTCTTTTATGGTTTTCCAATTTTAAGTAAATCTTAATCTTAAAGTCCTTAATTTCTGAAGTTTCATAAAGATAGCTCACTGCCTTTTTTACTTCCATTCCTTTTTCCTATGTCAGAA
This sequence comes from Rhinopithecus bieti, assembly GCF_001698545.2. NCBI lineage: Eukaryota > Metazoa > Chordata > Mammalia > Primates > Cercopithecidae > Rhinopithecus > Rhinopithecus bieti. The sequence goes on from NW_016803416.1 coordinate 3,371,203, forward strand.
CTTTCTGGTGGCAAATACTGCATCCTATATTATGTGACAGCAAATCAGACTTGGGTAGCTCCAATATTAAACCAACACCTGTTCTCACCACTTCTACTTTAGCCTCGTCTGTGAACAAGAGTTTTAATTGTATCCTAACATTTACAAATTTGAGTACAAAAATGGAAATAGCCAGTTATGAAACAATGGTAAATGTTCTCTAATGAAAATCACACTCTTTCACCTGAATTATACACGTAAGTGGTTTTACTCAGAGAAATTTAGGACTAACTTAGTTATACTGCAAGACTGTATTAAAGATAAATATTTTAATAAGCTTACATTGATTACACGGTATGTAATATTTTTAAAGAATTGAAAATGCAAATCGTTTCGACACTTACCTGTAGGAGGACCTTCCTCCCATCCTTCTGCTCTCTTAATTCTATGTGCAGTGAATCCTAAGCAGATATTGACTCCAATGGCAAAAGTGAACAGGGATATTATCTAAGAGAATAAAGAGAACAAGTTGTCAAATACAGCTGGACAAAACTAAATCAAATTACACGAAGGCGATTCAAATGGCTTCAATATCACCACCCAATCCTACCACTTCCAAATTGCATAAGGTGCTATCTTAATTTGCACAACAAAAAGGAAAATGCCAATCAGTAAGATCAAGCATGTCCCCTGTCATTCCTCCGTTCTCCCACCTGACACGACTGGAACGAGCTCCTCCTTGCCATGTCGAGGATTCTTGGAAAGCCCTTTGCAGCGTGTTCTCTTTGCCTTCACGGAGTGCACTGGTTTGGGGCTCCGGGTTTAGTCTATTAACTGTAAGCAATCCCACCTGGGAGGTTGACAGACTCCTCTGATTTGTCCAGAGCTTGATTACATCACAGGGTGTTCACAAATCGCAGCTCTGAGCATAAGAGGCTTAAGCTCTCATCCCCCCATCCCCTCCCCCTTACAGGTCCCTCCCCTAACCCACAGACACTTTCATGTGGTATCCTCTGGCAACAGGAGGGTTTCTTACGTTGCCGTGGCCCATAACAGTGCATGTTCATTTTCCTTTCCTCACAAAACATGATTTGTCAAAAGAAACCAAATGCATTTCACCCGATAAAAAAGAAACAGGGCAGTGCATGGGCTTTCCAAACCAGCTTTAAGCTTTTAAGGTTTACAATGCAGTCATTCAATGGCGTCAACCTCACCGCTTTATTTTTTTAAGCAAGGAAAGTTTTATCATTTATAAACCTAATAACATTCCTGTCTTTCCTATCTATTTATTTTGCTGGCAGTTTGAGCGACCCTATCCCTAGTATCATATTCTCAGCTACTTCTGCCTCCTTGAAAGTTTCTCATGATGAAATTTCGCAAAATTGTAACTAGCATAAAAGATAACATTATTTTCCCCATGCTGTCGTTCAAGTTTAGAGAAGTAACTTTTATCAAAATGCTGGAAATGCCAGCCACGCAGCATAAAGTCCTTCTGCCCTGGGAGGACGGACAAAATAACTTCAGTCTCTGCCTCTTCTTCCCGAAAAGACTGTCAGCTTGTTTGGGGGGGGGGGCAGCGGGGCACGGGGGAGGGGGGGGGGTTTTGAGGTG
>NW_016803416.1:3382389-3385840 GCF_001698545.2 Rhinopithecus bieti
GGGGGGCGGAGGGAGGGATAGCATTAGGAGATATACCTAATGTAAATGACAAGTTAATGGGTGCAGCACACCAACATGGCACATGTATACATATGTAACAAACCTGCACATTGTGCACATGTACCCTAGAACTTAAAGTATAATAAAATAAAATAAAATAAAAGAAAGAAAGAAAGAAAGAAAGAAAGAAAGAAAGAAAGAAAGAAAGAAAGAAAGAAAGAAAGAAAGAAAGAAAGAAAGAAAGAAAGAAAGAAAGAAAGAAAGAAAGAAAGAAAGAAATGGAGATAGGTATCCATTTACTAACATCCTAGAATTAAATAGTCAAAATAAGGCACAGAGCTAATAGCTTTAAAACACTTTCTGCTGTGACTGGAGATTACTAAAATACGTATATGTGTGTGTGTATATATATACACACACACACATATATATATGTACATACACACACACACACACATATATATATACCGGACTTTAAACACTAAAAATGCATTTATTCATATTGAGGTTTTAAAAAGCATTCCCCCTAGGAAATAACTCAGCTTTGTTCCTAACTCTAGCTCATAACAAAATGTTTAAAACTCAAAACTCAACGTAACTATTTCTTTTCAGCAACTCTAAACCCTGCATGCTAAGCGTCCAGATGAATGGAGAACATTTCCCCCTTGCAGAAGGGCTGAGTCGCCAGCAGGCTTGTAAGCCACGTGAAGTTTTTCATTTTTGAGTCTAGTTTGTAATGTGACTATGTGATATATGAACACAAATGAGTGACAGGATAATTAGGAAAACAACTTTTTTTTTTTTTTTTTTTTTTTTGAGGCGGAGTCTCACTCTGTCGCCCGGACTGGAGTGCAGTGGCCGGATCTCAGCTCACTGCAAGCTCCGCCTCCCAGGTTTACGCCATTCTCCTGCCTCAGCCTCCCGAGTAGCTGGGACTACAGGCGCCCGCCACCTTGCCCGGCTAGTTTTTTTTTATTTTAGTAGAGACGGGGTTTCACCGTGTCAGCCAGGATGGTCTCGATCTCCTGACCTCGTGATCCGCCCGTCTTGGCCTCCCAAAGTGCTGGGATTACAGGCTTGAGCCACCGCGCCCGGCCAACAACTGTCTTATCAAAAGTTGTACCCTACGGTTGACGACTCCCATATTTTACCCTCCAGTCTCACATAGGCAGGCTACAAACTCCACTTGCAGATAAAGAAATGGAGGTTCGAAGAGTATGGGACATCTCCGAAATGGTCAAATAATTGACTGAGCCAGTTCTAAAAACCCGGTCTCCTATGCCAGCTCAGTCCTCTTTCCATTGCAGCGTGACGCCTCTCTACTACACCACATGAGGGCCACCACTCAACATGTCCAAAATGCAGATACCTACACAACCCGTTCACCCTCCCGATTTCACTTCTTTTTAGGAAAACCTTAAATTCAACTCACTTTTTGTTCATTTCAATCCTTTCCTCTCTTTTTTCTTGCCAGACACCATGTCTACATAGTCTAGTTAATAATGACAACTACTGCCATCCATTATCAGGTGCTGTTAGTTACTAAATTATCTTCCTATGTGATAACGTTTAGATTCATCCCTTCAGCTTCATTATTCTGGACACACATTAGAAGGTCCTCTCACAGCCAGGCGCGGTGGCTCATGCCTGTAATCCCAGTACTTTGGGAGGCCAAGGCAGGTGGACCTGAGGTTGGGAGTTTGAGACGACCCTGACCAACATGGAGAAACCCCATCTCTACTAAAAATACAAAATTAGCCAGACGTGGTGGCACATGCCTGTCATCCCAGCTACTCGGGAGGCTGAGGCAGGAGAATTGCTTGAACCCAGGGGACGGAGGTTGCAGTGAGCCGAGATCGCGCCATTGCACTCCAGCCTGGCCAACAGGAGCGAAACTCCATCTCAAAAAAAAAAAAAGAAGGTCCTTTCGTAACTGCTCTTCCTGTTTGTACTCTCTGTCCCTCTGACCACCATTTCATTAAGTTCTCTTTTATAATTTATTCCCATTCATCACCCAGAGAGCCCTAAACAATATGCACATCTAATGATTTTCCTCCCAAACTTAAAACTTTTCTGTTTGGCTGCCTATCAAAGCAGTTCTCAAAGTATGGTCCTTGGACCAGCAAGGTTAGAATCACCTGGAAACTTGTTACAAGTGCAAATGCTTAGAGCCTGCCTCTTACCTACTGAATCGGAAACTCTGGGGTAAAGTCCAGAATCTGGTTTCACAACTCCACCAGGTGCTTCTAATGCAAGTTTAAGGACCACTGACCTAGAGGGTAAATTCAAGCTGCTTAACCTAAAGGCCCACAGGACCCTAGATCCAAAACTAAACTCCCTGAATTCAAATCCCAGCAAGACGACAGTTTAACTGTGAGACCTTATATGACCCTTAGGCAAATGACATCTCCATCCTAAAACTCAGTTTTCTTGTCTGTTTCCATCTCATAGGATTCTTGAGAGTATTACATGAAATAATCCATGTAATCACCTAGCACAATGCCCAGCATAGAACAGTGTTCATAAATGTTAAGTTTTCTTAATTAGAGAACTATTTTCTGTTCCTTGATCAAGTTGTACTCTTTCCTACCTCCATTCCTTAACACACGTTGTTGCTTTGGCCTAGAACACCCTTCTCCACCTAATTTCCCTGGCAAACACCAACATATTTATGAAAATTCAAGTCAGGTGTCACTCCAGCTGTGAGCCTCCCCAGTTTTGCCCTCCTGTTCACACAGAACAACAATGGGCTGTGTTGGGCTGTGTTACCATATTGTTTGTAATCTCTTTTTTTTTTGTTTTTTTTTTTTTTTGAGACGGAGTCTAACTCTGTCACCCAGGCTGGAGTGCAGTGGCACGGTCTTGGCTCACTGCAAGCTCCGCCTCCCGGGTTCAAGCAATTCTCTGCCTCAGCCTCCCGAGTAGCTGGGATTACAGGCGCCCGCCACCATGCCTGGCTAATTTTTGTATTTTTAGTAGAGATGGGGTTTCACCATCTTGGCCAGGCTGGTCTTGAACTCCTGACCTCGTGATCCACCCACCTCAGCCTCCCAAAGTGCTAAGATTACAGGGGTGAGCCACTGCGTCCAGCCTGTCTGCAATCTCTTTTAAGACAGCTCTATCCCTTTTGATCTCTCCAAATGCAGGGACCAGTTATCCTTGCACTTCACAGGGCTTTGCACCCTGCCTGGAATATAATAGGAACACAATAAATATTTCCCAAGTGAACTATTTGGCACAAAGAAATTGACTTGTAGTCCTTCCTCTGTTACTCACTAGCTTTGTCACTACATACCCAAGTCTCTTCACTTGTAGAGTTAGCAGGCTAAGTGACTTTTAGCCATTTTTTTAAACATTAAAATTTTGTTTCCAAATAAAATCTTAAAATGAATACTTTTCTCTCTTAGGGTTCCCTGTTTTCTCAGTATTTCTTTTTTTTTTTTTTTTTTTT
>NW_016803416.1:3386220-3392883 GCF_001698545.2 Rhinopithecus bieti
CCTGACCTCGTGATCCGCCCGTCTCGGCCTCCCAAAGTGCTGGGATTACAGGCTTGAGCCACCGCGCCCGGCCCTTTTCTCATTATTTCCTGTCTCAGCAATAAGAGCGTAAATTCTTAGAGAGCAGGGGAAAAAAGCAATGTGCTATAGAGAATAAGGGTTTGGATTCTGTGGCCAGGCACAGTGGCTCAAACCTGCAATCCCAGCACTTTGGGAGGCAGAGGCAGGTGGATCACCTGAGGTCAGGAGATCGATGCCAGCCTGGCCAACATGGCGAAATCCCATCTCTACTAAAAATACAAAAATTAGCTGGGCGTGGTGGCGGGTGCCTGTAATCCCAGCTACTTGGAAGGCTGAGGCAGGAGAATCACTTGAACCCAGGAGGGAGAGGTTGCAGTGAGCCGAGATCATGCCACTGCACTCCAGCCTGGGGAACAAGAACAAAATTCCATCTCAGAAAAAAAAAAAAAGTTTGAATTCTGGAGTCCAACCGACTTGAGTCTGCCCGTTTCAAGCATGAGACCTTGCTTAACTTCTCTAAAACATGAGTTTCTTTTTAAAAATAATTGGTCTTAATGAGAATACTTGGACACAGGAAAGGGAACATCACACACCGGGGCCTGTTGTGGGGTTGGGGGAGTGGGGAGGGATAGCATTAGGAGATATACCTAATGTAAATGACGAGTTAATGGGTGCAGCACACCAACATGGCACATGTATACATATGTGACAAACCTGCATGTTGTGTACATGTACCCTAGAACTTAAAGTATAATAAAAAATAAAAATAAAATAAAATAAAAAGATAATTATTCTTTTCACACAGGGTTGATATGAAGACCAAATGATATAATGCATGTTAAGCAAGTATCTCAGTGCTAAAACACAGAAAACAAATATTCCCCATTGCTCTATATATAAGAGAGTAAGGTCTGCGTCATCTGCTGTCATGCACTCAGCATCTTCCAAAGTGCTGGGCATAGAGTGCTTAGTAGTGACATAGGTTCTAAGAAAATCTCTTTATTTTATGGAGATATTACATGTAAGTAAAGTTAATAATGTTTCAATCCACCTTTTCACATTCTTTTAACCTCATGAGAAAATGAGCAGCTCTTATTTGGCAAAGGGTTGGGTGATTCTGGAAACAGCTTTGAAGGACACATTTCAACCACAATCATAAAGCCCCTCTATTTGGATTGGAAAGCCCCTAAAAGTTGAGCTTTAACTCAATGAATGTGTTTGGATTCAAACCTAAAAGGAAGTTTACACTTGTCTCTGCAAAGGTGTCATCACATGCTTACCAGCACAATGGAACTCTCTCAGGGAGGAAGCAAAACTGCCATTTCTGTGATTCCCCTTCCCAACAGTGAAGGGCATTCAACAAATTAGGAAGAGAAGACAACTTCCTCTGCCTGATAAAAGGCTTCTACAAAAAATCCAGAGCTAACATCATCATATTTAATGGCGGAAGACTGAATGCTTTCCCCTAAGGTCAGGAGCAAGACAAAAATATCTGTTTTTACCACTTCTAGTCAACTTTGTACTTCCAGCCTGTGGAATTAGGCAAATAAGTAAATAAATGAATGCCATCCAAATTGGGAAGGAAGAAATAAAGCTATCTCCATTCACAGATCTTGTATATAGAAAATCCTAATGAATCTACCAAAATAAAAGTGAAACTAGTAAAATGAGTTCATGAATGTTGCTTGATATAAGACAAAATACAAAATCAGTTGTATTTTATACACTAACAATAGACAATCTAAAAGTTAAGAAGAAAATTACATTTATAATAGTATCAAAGGTCTACAATACTTAGAAATCAATTTGACAAAGTAAGTGAGATTTGCACACTAACCATTAGAGAGAATCATAGACATATATTAAAGAAGACCTAAATTTGGGAAGATCTGCTTTTTTATGATTGGAATACATTACTGTCAATATGGCAAGAAAGTGAAAAGATGACCTACAGGATAGAAGAAAATATTTACAAATCATATAACTAATAGTGTTCAAATATCTAGAACATACAAAGAACCCTTAGAACTCAGCAATAAAAAGACACATAATCCAATTTTTAAAAAAGATCGATGGATTAGAATAGACATTTATCCAAAGAAGATATACAAATGGACAATAAGCAAATGAAAGTTTGTTCAACATCATTAGAAAATGCAAGTCAAAACTGTGAGATATCACTTTACCCCCACTAGGATGCTAAAATTTAAAAGACAGTTAATACAAACTGTTAGAAAGGATGTGGAAAAATAAATTGTAAAATGGTGCAGTCACTTTGGAAAGCAGTCTAGCAGTTCCTTAAAATGTTAAATATAGAGTTACCCATATAACTCAAAAGTTCCATTCTTATGTATATACCCAAGAGAAAGTAAACATACTTCCACACAAAACTTTAACACAAATGTTCACAGCAGCATTACCAACTGATGAATGAATAAAAGAAATGGGGTATATCCATAGGGTGAAATATTACTCAGCAATGAAAAGGAATGAAGCCCTTATATGTGCTTCAACATCACAAACCTTGAAAACATCACATCATGCTGGGTGAAAGAAGCTAGCCACAAAAGCCACATGTTTTATGATTCCATTTATATAAAACATCTAGAACAGGCAAACCCACAGGGGAAAAAAATCGATTAGCAGTTGTCAGATGATGGGGTATTGACCGCTATCGGGAATGAGTTTTTGTTTTGGAGTGATGAAATGTCCTAAAATTGCATAATGGTGATGTTTGCACATCTCTGTAAATATATTTAAAACCACTGAAATGTACAGTTTAAAAGAGTGAATTGTATAATATATAAATTATATCCCAAAAAAAGCTGCTATTTTAAAAAAGAACTAATGAGATTATACCAGAAGAGAAGCAAATTCCAAAGCATCTGGATGCACAGAAAAGGAACATTAACCCTGATTTTCAGTTCTCAGGTTCATGCATTCAACGTTGTCCCCAGAGTCAACCTGGCTATCCTCTGAACCTGATGATTAACAGGAGGACTGATGCATTTGAGTCATGGTGTGGACTGCTCTTAACGAGCCCCTGTGTGTGTGATGAAACCCTCTGCATCCCCCAAAATTAGAAGAATTACTGGGGCTTTGTCAGAGCAACTTGGCCCTCTGCCATATCTCTTCCATCAGGTTTTCTGTTTCATTTTACTTTTAAACAAAACAGCCTAGAAGAGACCTAGTTCTTGCATACACATCTCAAGTATCCTGAAACTTAATGGCAACAAACTGTAAACAGAGTTTGTGGGGCAGTTGTGAGAATTTAAGAACAATAATACCTTTCATTTGAAGAAAACTTCTTTTAAAAAAAAGCCCTACGAACTAGAGTTAATGTTAGATAGATCAAGGCTCACTCACTCTTTCAGCTTTACAATCAATAAAACAGAAAGGCTGTCCATAGATATGTCACAGAGCTAAAGGACCTCTGACAGGGAGATCAGGACAGCTCATATGGCAGGTGGGCATGTGTTATAATGGTTGAATTATAGACAGGGGATTCTTACATAGATAAAGAGGGGAAGGGCATTACATACAGAGGAAATTCCAGGAGCAAAGACTCAAAAATTTCAGAAAGAGAGAAGAGAAAGGAAAAAGCAAATATGTATACGTAGTACCACATTTGACACATAACATTCTTTTAAGTGGTAGCTAAGTGTTTGCACTTTGCCAGGCAACCTACTGGGGACATTTACATAGTGCATAATTTAATATTTACAAAACCTTCACAGTATTATCACTGTCAATAGATAAGAAAACAACTTCAAATACATCAAACAACTTGCCCAAGTTCAAGTGCCTATTAAGTGGGGGAATCATCTTTTCTGTTGATTTCCCAATAAGAATTACAAACCTGGGAAGACCTCAAAGGAATGGGAATTTCAACTGTGCGCTGAAAGAAACCTGAGTCTACTAAAGGCGGAGGATCTGATAAATGTTTGATGAGTGTTGATACTTGATAATGTTTCCTAATTCAGAAGATAATAGAAGCCACAGATTAACCTTTATGGTAGGCTGACCTTCTTGTGACCCCCAAAAAGAATAGGTTGCAAATGAAAAAGTGACCAGAACCTTGGGCATCCTGGATGTGTCATTTCAAAATCCTAAGAACTCGGAGAGAATGCTGGTCATTATCAGACAATTGCCTAAATTTTGGAAACCAGAGTTTTCCAAATTCAAATAATAGCGGTTCAACACAGATTTGGTAAGCATCCACTGCGGTATTAGCTAATGCTTATTGAAAGCTTACTCTGTGTCAAGTACCACTTGATATCAAGGATAGTGAGATAAAAGGCATGTTTTAATTGGGAGATGGTAAAGTGTCTTAGTCCATTCATGCTTCTATAATAAAATACCATAAACTGGGTGGCATATATATATAACATAAATGTATTTTTCATAGTTTCTGGAGGCTGGGAAGTTTACAATCAAGGCACCAGCAGATTCTGTGTCTGGTGAGGACCCCACTTCCTCATAGAAGGCTGTCTTCTCACTGTAATCTCACATTATGGAAGGGTAAGGGTCTCTGTGGGGTCTTTTATATAAGAACATTGACCCATTCATGGGTCAAGGGTAGAAGGCTCTACCCTCATGATTTAATCACCTCCCCAAGTCCCCACCTCCTTATATCATCACTTTGGGAGTTACGATTTCAATGTATGAATTTGGGAAGGACATAAACATTCAGACCATAGCAGGAAGTCAGCAGTTTGTTAAGATGCCATATCCTGAGAATTGGCTCCCTCAATCCATTCATCCCACATCCAGGCTGCCTTCGTGTCCCGCAGATTTTTTGCAGAAAAGGTTATAGAAACAGTTTTTGACTCTGCCAACTATGCTCCTGAGATTGTCGTTATGTACATGAGATTTGGACAGCAGAACTGAGATACCTCTTCCTGTCCCTTTCAGCTAGTTATCTGTGCAAACAAGATCAGAAATGTTAGATTTTCTGCAATATTGTTTCGGTATCTATTCTTCAGCTTCCTAAGCATCAAGACACACCTGTGGAGGTGACAGAGATGGTAGCCTCCTGATTCCTGAATCACAGATGTAAGATATGTTCTTGAACTCAGTATTCCAGTGATAGGTAGCTGCCACATACAGTGTATATTCAAAATTCAAAAAATTCAAATCCAAAATTCAAAAGTATATCGACAGGTTGAAATCAAGAGTTTAAAAAATAAGATCTGAGAGAGACAACCAGATCAATCTATCTGGGACAACTTTCTTGAAACAGAATACAAAATTTAGTTATACAACTTTGCATTAGGAGAGACCAGCACTAACAGCAATTCTTGTAAAAGAAACCTAAGCATTTGTGTTACCTGCAAGCTCTATAGAAGCCCATGTTTGGCTACCACCCTAAATAACTTCATTTTGTCCTAGGGTTCTTTTTTTTTTTTTTTTTTTTTTTTTTTGAGACGGAGTCTCACTCTCTCGCCCAGGCTGGAGTGCAGTGGCGAGATCTTGGCTCACGACAAGCTCTGCTTCCCAGGTTCACGCCATTCTCCTGCGTCAACCTCCCGAGTAGCTGGGACTACAGGCGCCCGCACCACGTCTGGCTAATTTTTTGTATTTTTACTAGAGATGGGGTTTCACCGTGTTAGCCAGGCTGGTCTGGATCTCCTGACCTCGTGATCCGCCGGCCTCGGCCTCCCAAAGTGCTGGGATTACAGGTGTGAGCCACCGCGCCCAGCCCCTAGGCTTCTTTAATAATGATTACCGCCCACATCCAGGAGGGGAAAGTTTCAGCTGAGCCTAGCCAGACTCCATCTAGATTGTGTTCACCTCTGGATAGCTCCTTTTAAGAGGTCACTACAAAACTAGACAGCATTAAGAAAGGCATGACCAGGATGAGGAGAGGTCCTTATCGTCCAATCGATTCATTAATTCACTCATTCATTTGTTTATTTACTCAGCAAACTTCTATTGAGCACCTAGTATAGGTCAAGCATTGAGGATGCAGCCTCTGCCCCAGCAATCCCACATTTTAGTAGGAGAGGAAAATAATATCAAGTAGCTGATAAACGACGAAGAAAAAAGAGCACCAGAGCAAGAAAACAGAGGAATAACGGGTGGAGCTATTTTCAGTTAGGCAGTAACAAAGATCTCTCCAAAAGGATGACATTTGAACAGAGACCTGGGTGGCGTGAGGGGAAAGCCAAGTGTCCTGGAAAAAATAGCAAGTGCAAAGGCCCTGAGGTAGAAGCAGCCCAGTGTGCTCAGTCAGGCCAGTGTGGCCGGAGTGGAGTGAGAGATGGGGCAGCAGTAAGAGACAACGTCAAAGAAGTAATTGGGTGCTAGTTTATGTAGGACCTCGCAGGCCATAATGGAGGCTTCATGTTTCATGTTGGATGTGATGAAAAGCCACTGGAGGGATTTAATCAGACAACGACATGGTCCAATTTATGTTTCAAAAGTCTCACTCTTACTGCTGTTCAGGAAATGGATATTTAATGAGTATGCTTGTGACTGTGCAGCCTGAACATATGGCATACATGAGGGGAGAAGGTGGGTGTGCATTGCCCTTCCTCAAACATTCAAAGGTTAATGCAAAATGCACAGGTTTTTTAATGCATCTCTCTCTCTATATTTTTATCTCTATATAAAATATGTTATATAATAGAGTACATAGAT
>NW_016803416.1:3393479-3434386 GCF_001698545.2 Rhinopithecus bieti
TTTATATTCATAAATTTAATAATATAAATCTATATTATTATATTATATATAATGTTATATATTTATTATATATAATAAATATCAGAGAGAGAGAGAGAGGGTCTTGCTATGTTGTCCAGGCTGGTCTACAACTCCTGGCCTGAAGCAATGTTCCCACCTCAGCCCCTCAAAGTGCTGGAATTACAGACATGAGCCACCATACCCGGGCTCCCATGCATGCTTTTTCTAGGCAAAACTAGAAGTTACAGAGAAGCATACTTCATCTCGTAAGAGAGATAATGAAATAGTTACAAAAAATGAACTAACACTCACTATTCAGCAAAGGCTACGTGGTGGTAGTCAGGATTTCTTATAAAGTATCTAAATTCAGAAGCAGTTTGGCTATACAACATCTAAGCTTCTTTCCAACTCTAAGCATCTACTATTTTTCTCTCTTCTTTAAACTGTCTCAGAGAGCTGAGTCCTCTACCTATAATAACCAAAAAAGAATTACTCAAATTAAATTAAATTAAATAATCAGAATTTCATTTTACTTTTTCCTGGATAAATCAAAAGGAAAGGTAAGGATCTTTATACATACCTCGTTCTTACTATTTCACCTCCTGAAGGAAACAGAGAGAGAAAGAAAATATTGGTATGCACAATTTAATGTATGCCAAATACAGAGAACACTTGTCAAGGGTAAGCTAAGAAAACAAAAAAGAAACACATTTCACAAAATCCTATGATGGACTTAAGCAAGAGATGAAGCAATGTTTTTTTGGATTGATCAAGAAGACAGACATACAATAAGCTGACCAAGTTGACCTTACATTGCCTCTCCGACACGTCTGTGTCTCTCATAATCCTTTGTAAACAGAGAGTCACTGCATATTTGAAATACAGTTACCTCAGAGTGCCACCAGAGTATTATGCAAGAGAATGCCAGAAGTTCTGGACCTTATGTTGCCCTGCTAAGCTTCCATTGCTCTTATGAGAGATGCTGTACAACTTGTTAATTGCTGAAAATCTGGACTGTCTGGTTTGATTAGAATCATGACTTGGATGCTCACTAGCTCTATGGACTTGACTGAGTTAGGAACCCTCTCTAGACCTTCATTTCTTCATATGTAAATGAGACTGAGTATAGTCCCTTCCTCATAGGGTTACTGTGGGAATTAAATACAATAATCCATGTAACATTAATTGCTAATAACAGTAGCCACCATATATTGAAGAACTGAAATGTCATAGATGTTGTACAGAGATTATCTCACTGAATTTTCTCAGTGATCTTGCAAAATACATACTGGTTTCTCTTTTTTGCAGAGGCTCACAGAAGTTTAAGAAACTGGCCCAAATTTACATACCCAGCAAGGGACAGATTCAGGTCATTCAAATTCAGGTCCGTCCAGCCAGAGCCCAGTTTCTAGGCATTTCTTGCAACAGCACACTATGCAATGGGACATTTAATTTTATTACTTTTAAAAGAAACTCCTCGGCCGGGAGCCATGGCTCAGGCCTGTAATCCCAGCACTTTGGGAGGCCAAGGCGGGCAGATCACGAAGTCAGGAGATGCAGACCATCCTGGCTAACACAGTGTAACCCCATCTCTACTAAAAAATAAAATAAATAAATAAAAATTTAGCCGGGCGTGGTGGCGGGCGCCTGTAGTTCCAGCCACTCAGGAGGCTGAGGCAGGAGAATGGCGTGAAGCCGAGAGGCGGAGCTTGCAGTGAGCCAAGATCGTGCCACTGCACTCCAGCCTGGGGGACAGAGCGAGACTCCGTCCCTCCAAAAAAAAAGGAAAAAGAAAAAAAGAAAGAAACTCCTCCTATCTCTCATGTGAGGGGCAGCTGAGAAGTTTTTCCCTAGTCCCTTTAACAGTTCAGAAGCAGAACTGATTCTATCATGGTCAGTTTCTCATTTTGCTCCCAGCTGCAGGTTGGAGCCACTACACTAATACTCTCTTTGTGTCATCTGACTGATGCAGCTGGTTTTGCATGCCTTTTAAGTTTGGGGCTGGGTAAATCCTCATCACAGACTTGTAGCCTGTGGTCTCATGTGATAAAATATTTTACAAAAGATGTTGTTTTTCTCCTTTTTTCAATCTTCCCTCCCTTTCTGCAGCTATTTCCCTTTCCTCCTAAGAATTGATAAAAATTCAGAAACCCTTATTTTCGCAGTTAATCTCATGTGACCTTACTATTGACAATGGCCTGGTTGTTTCTCCCAACTACAACACAATTGATGACATGCCAGTGCTAAGAACAAGGATCGCCGACTGACAGAGCTGGGAGCGATCTCTCTGTATTGGTTCCTCTCACGGCACCCACCATATTCTAATCATAATAATGATATTAAACGCAGTAACAACTACCATGTACCAAGAGCCTACCATTTGCTGAAGTTTTCTTTTTTTCTTTTTTTCTTTTTTTTGAGATGGAGTCTCGCTCTGTCACCCAGCCTGGAGTGCAGTGGCGCGATCCCGGCTCACTGTAAGCTCCGCCTCCCGGGTTCACGCCATTCTCCCGCCTCAGCCTCCCAGGTAGCTGGTACTACAGGCGCCCGCCACCACGCCCCGCTAATTTTTTGTATTTTTAGTAGAGACAGGGTTTCACCGTGTTAGGATGATCTCGATCTCCCGACCTCGTGATCTACCCGCCTCAGCCTCCCAAAGTGCTGGGATTACAGGTGTGAGCCATCACCCCCGGCCTTGCTGAACATTTAACATAAGGTCGACCATTCATTTATTTACTTGTTCACTTATTTACACAGCAGCGTATTTTATTGAGAATCTACTATGGTCTAGGCACTGATCTAGGCACAAAAGAGTCCAACAACTAACACAAGAATCCAAGTCTCTGGTCACAAAGCTTACATTTTATTGGTTGGAATAAAACAGAAACTATATCAATATATTAATTGGTTATGACAGAATACAGTTACCTCCTGAATTACACAAATAAGGCAGTTAGAATTATCATATTTTATAGATGAAGAGTTTGAGTAATTTGTGCAGTCACCACATCAGTTATACAGCAGGAATTTGCTATATTCTGATAATAACAGTAGTCAATATTGCAGCAATGATTATAGTAGTTGCTATCTATCAAGGTAGTTATAGAATCGCATGAAGTATTTATATAATATCATTTTATTTTATTTTATTTTTATTTTTTGAGATGGAGTCTCATTCCATTGCCCAGGCTGGAGTGCAATGGCACTATCTTAGCTTACTGCCTCTGCCTCCCAGTTTCAAGTGATTCTCCTGCTTCAGCTGCCCGAGTAGCTGGGATTACAGGCACCCACCATGTCCAGCTAAATTTCTGCATTTTTAGTAGAGCCAGGGTTTCACCATGTTGGCCAGTCTGGTCTCGAACTCCTGACTGCAGGTAATCCACCCTCCTCGGCCTCCCAAAATGCTGGGATTACAGGCATGAGCCACCACTGCTAGACTATAATCTCATTTTATGAATGAAGAAACCAAGACTCAGAAAGATGAAATAATTTGGTCAAGGCCACATGGTTAGTCTGTGGTAGAGAAACGATTTAAACCCAGTCTGCATGGTTCAAAGTCCATGATTTTTACACCATACCATGCCTCCTCTATTGAGTTTGTTCTACTGGAAATTCTTGTTACTAAATTGAAAGTTTCTCAAGAACAGAGATTTCATCTCCATCATCTCCTGAAAGTTCTACAACATCTGGCTTAGAATGTGTTGAACTTTGTATGTCTAAGTCTGCCAATTCTAATTTCCAGACCTTCTCATCGTCCCTTAGCAGTGGGTTGCAGCATGTAATTAGCAGTGCAGTCAACATGACTTTTGAACACCAGAGTGCTAAAGGACTTTCAAAGTTCAGGATGCAATGGCAACATGCTAGCATCAGCCTAACCTCTCCGAAATACCCCCGTTCCCAACCAGGCTTGTGACCTGGACAGACATGTGTGCCTCTTTATTAGACTTGTGTTTGTCTAGGAATGAAAGGAATCAACAAGTGGGATGTACATGCCCTGCATTTCAATGAGAGCTGTCATCCTATGGTGTGAAGGGAGCATTGTGATGAATTGGAAGAGTGTGTGGACTCTTGCTGTCTTGCCCCAACCGCAGGCTAACAATGCTTTTCTCAGCATTCCTCAGCATTGGTGCTCACAGCTGCACAATAGGATTTTGCCTTGTGCATTTACACACACAAAGTGGCTACGCCATAGTAAATGATTAGAATGGGTGAATGAATGATTTTTTTGTCTTGTTGCTGTTCAAGTTCCTTCACGGCAACACAATACAGTTACATATAGATGTTTGGAGAGCAAGTTTAACCTTTCTGTTAAGATTTAGTGAAAAGTAGACAGTTTTAAAAATAATAACACATAATATTGATTATGTGTTTACTATGTGCCAGGCATTGTTTTAAATACTTTACATTCCTTTTTTCAAAAATTGTATTTCAGATTCAGGAGGTCCATGTGCTTGTTTATTATATGGATATTGCACACATAATGGTAGGGACTGGGGCTTCTGTTTTTGTTGTTTTTTCAAACAGAGTCTCAGCTCTGTCACGCAAGCTGGAGTGCAGTGGTGCAATCATAGCTCACTTCGGCCTCAAACTCCTGAGCTCAAGGGATCCTCCTGCCTTAGCCTTCTGAGTAGCTAGGTCTACAGACATGTGCCACCATGGCAGCTAATTTTTAATTTTTTGTAGAGAAGAGGTTTCACTGTGTTGCCCAGGCTAAAAGCAGACAGTTCCTAGAGTCAGGCACATCTAGGTTCAAACTTCAGCAATGCCACTTTACTAGCTAGTTAAGTTTGGAAAATGTAACTCCTCCTATTTCTCCACCTCTGTTTTCACTGGATCCTTTGTTCTCAGCTCAGAGACCTTCCCTGACCACCTTGTCCCCTCCCATTCATCCTTCTCTCCCCTATGCTTATGCCTTGAGCACTTTCCCAACTCCTGACATTGTCCACCCCCGACCATAGGACTATGAGTTCCACCAGTGTAGATGCCAAGTCTATGTCCCTCCTGTTAAGTCCTCAGACCCCAGCACTGTCCCTGGCACACAGGGACGTTCAACTAACATTGGTTGAATGATTTGACAAAGGAAGAGAATGCTGAAGAAAGGGGAAGGAAAATATAACTGGAGTTTGGAGGTTTGAGGCAGAGGAGAAAAGGGATCAGGCAACTGCCCTGTAGCTTTATTCTCTGTCAATGGCAGCAGGGTTGCTGGGCCCTTCTACCTCCATCCCTCCCCAACCTGGGCACCCAAGACCAGACTTCTTGGCTGGGCACAGTGGCTCACACCAGTAGTCCCAGCACTTCAGTAAGCCAAGGCAGGTAGATTGCTTGAGGCCAGGAGTTCAAGACCAGCCTGGGCAACATGGAAAAACCGCATCTCTACAAAAAAATACAAAAATTAGCCAGACGTGGTAGTGTGCACCTGTAATCCCAGCTACTCAGGAGGCTGAGACACGAGAATTGTTTGAACCTAGAAAAGGGAGGTTGCAGTGAGCTGAGATGGTGCCACTGCACCCCAGTCTGGGCTACAGGGCAAGACTCTGTCTCAATTAAAAAAAAAAAAAAAAAAAAAAAACAGAATTCTCAAGAATTTTCTCACTTCCTAGTGCGGTACTAATCCCCAACCCTAGAAGAAATAACACAATTTTCTTACCCCCGTTCCAAGGCACCCAAAACATGCTGGAAAAATTGCAAAACCCTGCTGATGTTATCCACACACATTCATGCATTCATGATGCTTCACTTCAGCAAAGCCTCCAGGCTTCCCTGCCAGGACTTTGACTACATCATATTATCTATCCACTGACTAGTTCATGGACAATGTCTCAAGCCTTCCATTCCCATCCGTCTCAGGGAACGACTTTATCTCCTAATCTCTTCAGACGATCAAGGCCATTCTAATATGCTTAGCACACAACACACAGATTTTATTCCTAGTGATTCCATAAGAAAATATGCTTCAAAGGATGAAGAATATCAGTGAAAAAACTGATAGCTTTTCTTGCTTTTGCCTAAGGATCAAATTGAGGTGTTTCTGAAGAAAATTGCTTGTCTTGTATTATTTAAGAAGGCCATTCTCTGGCAGCCCTGACTACATTTTTAATCAATCTGGAGCCACTGGGAATAGCTTTTGGGACTATAAATATCAGGGGTAACAATAATAAGAGGTTCAGGGTCCAGGAATCACTGGATAAACATTTTATCTCACCACAGGCCTTTTCAAGGCAACCCTGACTGGCCAAGGGACTAAGAAATGTGGTCAGGCCAAAGTATAAGTATAAATATAAATATTGAGAAACTGAAAAAGTATCTCTCCTAGCTATCTTCTGAAAAAGAGGGGCCACTGTGCTCTAGAAACTTCCTGGTGGAAATGTTCTAACAACCAGCCACAGGAGATGCTTTGGTTGACAACCTTTCCAGGCTCTTTGTTTTCATTTCCATAGGCTCCCTACTTTGAAAAAATAGTTATTTGAAATTAAAATAACAAACGTCTTGTGGACCACATGTCAAGTGCTTTTATAATTTCTTTTCAGATGTGATCTCATTTAAACCTGGAAACAATCATGCAAATAGGTACTATCATTATCTGTAATTTATAGGGGTAGAAGCTGAAATACAGAGGAATGAATTGGGGGAGCTGGGATGTAAACAGTGTGGCCCCAGAGCCTGAGAACTTCACCACTACACTATACCATCTGTTTTGTCTTTGAAAAGGACAGTATTTAACAAGAAGTCACAAATCAGTTTCCCCTTTGTTTATCAATTTAGGACAAAGGTAACAAACAACCAGCCCCTCTTGGGTTAGCTTCTGAGCAGAAGCTTTGGAATTCAAACAGATCTTGGTTTGAATTCTAAGAACTGTGAGACCTTTCTCAAGTTTCAGCTTTCCATTTGTTTCATTCTAGAAATAAGAATAACAGTACTGCTTCAAAGACAGTTTTGAGCAGTTGTATGCAAAGTTTCTGTAAAGGGCGAGAAAAACATTTTAGGTCTTGTGTGTCATACAGCAATCTCTGTCACAACGACTCAGCTTGCTGTTGTAGCGTGAAAGTGGTCACGAACTGTATGGAAACAAATGGGGTAGCTACGTTACTTTAAAATTTTATTTACACAAACAGAAGGCAGCTGCACGACAAAGGAAACCTTCAACAGAGTGAGGAGACAACCTATGGAAATATTCACAGAAAATATTTATAAGCCATACGTCTGATAAGGGGCTAAGATCCAAAATATACGATAGCAAGAAAACAACCTGATATAAAGATAAAGCTGGAAACCACCATCCTTAGCAAACTACCACAGGAACAGAAAACCAAACACCGCATGTTCTCACTCATAAGTGGGAGTTGAACAATGAGAACACACGGACACAGGGAGGGAAACATCACACACCAGGGACCGTCGGGGGCTGAGGGCCAAGGGGAGGGAGACCATTAGGACAAATACCTAATGCTTGTGGGGCTTAAAACCTAGATGACGGGTTGACAGGTGCAGCAAACCACCATGACACATGTACACCTATGTAACAAACCTGCACATTCAGCACATGTATCCCAGAACTTAAAGTAAAATAAAAAATAATGAATGAAGAACCTGAACAGACATTTCTCAAAAGAAGATACACAAAAGGCCAACAGGTACAGGAAAGGTGCTCAACATCACTAATCATCAGGGAAATGCAAAGCAAAACCACAGTGAACTATCACCTCGGACCTGTTAGAATAGCTACTATCAAAAACATGAAAGACAGTAAGTGTTGGCTAGGGTGTGGAGAAAAGGAAACCCCTGTGCACTGTTCGTGGAATTGTAAATCAGCGCAATCATTAAGTAAAATGGTGTAGGGACTTCTCAAACCATTAAAAATAGAACTGCCAAATGATCTAGCAATCCCACTACCAGGTGTATGTCCAAAGGAAATGAAATCAGCACGTTGAAGAGATATCTGCTCTCCTATGTTTATTGCAGCGTTAATCACAATAGCCAAAATATGGAATCAACTTAAGTGTCCATCAGCAGATGAATTGATAAAGAAAAATGTGGTATATATACACAATGGAATACAATGCAGCCCTAAACAAGAATGAGAGCCTGTCATTTGCAACAATCTGGATGAACCTGGAGGACATTATGCTTAATGAAATAAGCCAGGCACAGAAAGACAAATACCACATGATTGCATTTATATGTGGAATCTAAAACAATCAAACTTATACAAGCAGAGAATAGGATGGTGGTTACAGAGGCTAGGGGTGGGAGAAATGGGAAGGTGGCGGTCAAAGGGTACAAAGTTTTAGTTAGAAAAGATATCTTGTTCCTCCAGGAGGAATAGGTTCTGGAGATCTGTTATACAGCATGGTGACTAAGGCATAATAATGTATTATATACTTGAAAATTGCTAAGGGAATGGATTTTAAACATTCTCATCACCAATGATAAGGATGTGAGGTGATAAACCAATGTTAATTAGTTTTATATGTATACATTCACCAGTGTATACATGTATCAAAACATCACGTTGTATCTCATACATACAATTTTTTATTTGTCAATTAAATAAACAATAAAGCAAATTGCATAGATATATACACAAATAATTTTATTTAGAATCTAGACCAATGGGTTTCAAAGTGTGATCCCAAACCAGTCAAAATAGCATTATCTGGGAACTAGTTAGAAATGTAAATCCTCTGGCCACACCAGACCTACTGGATCAGAAACTTTAGGGGTGGGGCTCAGCAGCAGGTGTTCAAGCGAGCCCTCCAGGTGATTCTGATGCAGCTGAAATTTGAGATTTACAGATCTACATATTTCTGTTACTAATAGCGCCCTTTCCTAAGACTGTTTTTGTGAACCAGCTTTTTCTTTTCACTCTCTTAAGTGTGAAATAAAACTTTGACACGTGCTGGAGAAAACAACAAAAACAGGCAGGATAATATCTGGCCTGCAGGCCATAGTTAACCAACCCCCGATTTTGAGCGTTGCAAGAGATAACATATGGGCTTTGCATGATCCCTAGAATACAAGTCATTGAAAATGGGTAGTATAGGCCAGGCATGGTGCCTCATGCCTGTAATCCCAGGACTTTGAGAGGCCAAGGTGGGAGGATCACTTGAGGTCAGGAGTTCAAGATCAGCCTGGCCAACATAGTGAAACCCTGTCTCTACCAAACATATTTTTTTAAAAAAATTGATCAGGTGTGGTGGCACACACCTGTAATCCCAGCTGCTCAGGGTGCTGAGGCAGGAGAATCACTTGAATCTGGGAGTTGGAGGTTCCAGCGAGCTGAGATTGCGCCACTGTACTCCAGCCTGTGCAACAGAGTGAGAGACTCTGTTGAAAAAAAAAAAAAGAAAAGAAAAAGAAAGGAAGGAAGGAAGGAAGGAAGGAAAGAAGGAAGGAAGGAAGGAAGGAAAAGGAAAAGGAAAAGGAAAAGGAAAAGAAAAGAAAAGAAAAGAAAAAAAAAAGAAAAGAAAAGGGGTAGTATAATTGTTGTGGTTCCCACATGAGATGAGCAGTGCTTTTTCAAGTTAGGTCAAAAAAAAAAAAAAAACCCCAACCAAACTCAAGGAAATTTAACACATTGTCAATAACCTCTGGAGTCTTACTTGGGTAAATGCATAATTTTCATAGACTTTTAAAATATTGAAGAATTATTAATACTCCACCCACAAAATTGTCTTACAGATAGAGTTGCCAGATACAATACTTTTTTAGTATTTTCAATATCGGGGATGTATTCATCCTAAAACAGTATACATTGTTTATCTGAAATTGAAATTTAACTGGGGCATCCTGGGATTTTGTTGTTTTTGTCTTTTTTGAGTTTTGCTAAATCTAACAACCCTACGTATAGATCTCTTAGAGTTTCACTATCTGGGAACCACTGGTTTTATTGCATAACAGGGATAACCTAAGATAAGCAATATTTTGTTCTTTCAGGGAGGAAAAGAATTGTATTCTTATGGAATTATCCCCAAGGTTAAAAACTAATAACTCCCCTGTGTAGAAGCCACTGAAACACTCTGAGACATCCCCGCGCTCTACACTCACGGATGCCAAGAACAAGCTTAGGTCACCCAAGGAAAAAGTACAATAATCTTGCATTTGTTCCTACTGATTAAAGTCGAGCAGCTTCCAGGAAAATGTAGGCGTCCCTCGCACCACTATGTTGAATTAATATCTGAACGATATTAATGATGGAAAAACTCAAATATATCCAACATATCCAAAGTTTTGCAGTTGGATTTGTGGGTAATCAAACTGCGTACTGAGAAAGCCTATTTTGTCGGTAAACAAAGCTCCAAAGTGGAGACGAAATATTCTTTGCAAGTAAACACAGGGGCCTAAATCAAGGATTCCTGATAAATATTTGATAATGATGACGCAGGCACACTAGGTGCCTTCAGGCTTCAGATATATTCCAACAAGAAGGCTTATAAAATCACTCTCATGAAAGTTATAAAAATGGGGAAATGTGGCTGAGCATGCTACAATCTATGTCTTTTCAAACTTCGAAGAAGGAAGATGATATTTGACATGTCCATGAAGATGAATGCATTGAGTTTTAATTAAAAGAGCACAGTATTTACCATCAGAAGACCCATGTTTGAATTTCAGCACTACCACTTCCAAGCTGTGCAGCCTTGAAAAATTCACTTAGTCTCTCTGAACTTCTGTTTTCTCTCTCTAAAACAGAGAGGAAGAGAATTCCCATCTCGCAGGTTTTGGTCAGGGTCAAGGAGATAATAGAAATGAAAATGCTTTGCAGTTGTGAAATTACAAAGCACTGTCCCGATCATTTCTATGAAGAAGAGCAAACTCTCCGGTGACTGGAAAGTGAAATAATGTTGTACTGAGTGTTACCGGCTGAAACCATGCTAAGGACATTATGCTTTCAAGAAATGTGTGTTAGTTAGCTCAGGCTGCCGTATAAGAAAGTAGCGGGTGGCTTAAACAATGAAATGTATCAACAGGGCTCAGTAGCTCACACCTGTTATCCCAGCACTGTGGGAGAAAGAGGTAGGCGGATCACTTGAGGTCAGAGTTTGAGACCAACCTGGCCAACATGGTAAAACTCCATCTCTACTAAAAATACAAAAATTAGCTGGGTGTGGTAGAACACGACTGTAGTCCCAGCTACTTGGGAGGCTGAGGCAGGAGAATCGCTTAAATCTAGAAGGTGGAGATTGCAGTAAGTCAAAACAAAAACAAAACAACAACAACAAAAGGCAATGAAACACATCATCTCACATTCTGGAGATGAGAAGTCTGAGATCAAGGTGTCGGTCGGCAAGGTTAGTTTCTTCTGAGGCTTCACTCCATGGCTTGTAGATGGCCATCTATTCCCTGTGTCTGTTCCTGTGTCTAAATCTCTCCTTTTTATACAGAAATCAGTCATATTGGGTTAGGACCCATCCTCATGACTTACTTTAATTTGAATACCTTTCTGAAGACTCTGTCTCTAAATAAGGTCACCTTCTAAGGAACTGGGGATTACGACTTCAACATTTGAATTGAGAGAGGATACAATTCGACTCATAACAACATCTTTCATTTATTCTATTAAAAAGCGGTCAAATGGGTTCAGAGTGTGTCCCAAAGCCTGCTTCTCCTCAGATAAAAACATTCCACTCTACAATGGACTCCTTCTGCTTTAAGATGATAAATTATTTACTTTGGAATAAGGATTCAAGTCTGTAATACCTTCTCCAAACACCAAAACACTAGGCAGTGCCCCTCTTTTCACGAAAATATCTTTATTCCAGGCCGGGCGCGGTGGCTCAAGCCTGTAATCCCAGCCACTTTGGGAGGCCAGAGACGGGGCGGATCAATGCGGTCAGGAGATCGAGACCATCCTGGCTAACACGGTGAAGACCCCGTCTCCTACTAAAAAAATACAAAAAACTATGCCGGAGTGCAGTGGGCGGGCGCCTGTAGTCCCAGCTACTCGGGAGGACTGGAGAGCAGGAGATGGCGTGACACCTGGGAGGCGAGCTTCAGTGAGCTGAGATCCGGCCACTGCACTCCAGCCTGGCGGACAGAGCAGCCTCCCGTCTCAAAAAAAAAAAAACAGCACAAAAACACAACCAAGGAAACACAAAAACGCAATGTCACTTTCCCTTATATTTAGCTTATGAACAATGTCTCACATTGATACAAAACACTGAAGTTTTAGATTTCAGACTCAATTTTTTGTTCAAGACATTTACTTATCAGTTATCAATCCCTCCTGTACTTAGCCTACAGATTGTTGACACATTTCCAAATCAGACAAGGTACCTTCATTAACTTATAGGACTAATAAGTATATACACACATATAAAAATCTCATATATAATCGATATATGTAACATAAAACAAAATGATGTTTTAAAAGCAAAGTTAGCCCTTTTGTTTTAACTCATGCTTTCTTAGTGACTCAATATCCTTCTTTCCATCAATAATTGTCTTGCCATCTTAGAAAAATATAAATGTTCCAGACCAAATGGATGCATGAATGTTTCTCTTGGGTGTTGGTTATTATAGCTCTTTTTGCAACATCAAAAATGTGGAAATAGCCTGATATCGAGCAGGAGTTTGCCAGACAAATCATGAGGCAGCTACATCTAGAATACAAGGCACCATTGCAGATTATGTTTTTGAAAAATATATAATGGCATGGGGCGATATTCATGGTACGCTGTTAAAGACAAGCAGGTTACAGAAGGCTATGGACAATTCCAATTTTAAGACTACATACCCATAAAAGAATATAGAAGGGATATTCATTAATTAGTTAATATGCTTATCTCTAAAGAGTGAGATTGTAGATAATTTTTGTTTCTTTTTCATACTTGCCTTTTTTGATTCTTTTTTCCACAAAATGCATGCATCACTCATATAATGAAAATATGACCTTTTTTAATAAATGAAAATTTCCCTCTGGAAGTTTATTGCTTCAAACAAAGCACCATTCATTCTAATGGGTTACTGTGTTTTTCAAAGATCTTAGTACCTTACTTCTAGGAGATGATAATTTAGGGAAAAGCTCAAAAAAGTATAAAATAATTATATATTCAGCAATATAATGCAACCTATCACATTATAAAAAGACAATTCAAAAAGATAAAAGACCAGGTGTGGTGGCTCACACCTGTTATCCTAGCACTTTGGGAGGTCGAGGCGGGCAGATCACCTGAGGTCAGGAGTTCAAGACCAGCCTGACCAACATGGAGAAACCCCATCTCTACTAAAAATACAAAATTAGCCAGGCATGGTGACACATGCCTGTAATCCTAGCTATTTGGGAGGCTGAGGCAGGAGAATCACTTGAACCCAGGAGGCGGAGGTTGTGGTGAGCCAAGATCAGGCCATTGCAATTGCATTCCAGCCTGGACAACAAGAGCAAAACTGTCTTAAAAAAAAAAAAAAAAAAAAAAAAAAAAAGGCGCTTAATGAAGGACTTAGCATTGATTTAGATGAGGACTTAATGAAAAGGTATATTTTCCAGGAGGTACACAGATGATGGAGAGGAAGGGCATTCCTGACACAGGAAATGGCATAAGTAAACTGACTTGTAGTAAAATGCCTGGTCTACTCTGAGAGTAACAAATAGTTTAGTATGAGTAGTTCATGGGAGTTCTAAAAGAACGTCAGTGGTCGAGGGAGGAAAATCAAGTCATAGAGCTGGATGGTCATAAAATTTATTGTTCAAACTAAGACCCCTTCAAGCATGAAAAAGGCTGCTGTTAATAGCTGCAGGAAACAAAAGCATACACTAGGACCGTACCAGGAAACCAAAACATATGGCCACCCAACAAAGGACTGGATCCCAGGACGCCTTAAATGCCAAGCTCAGATATGTGAACTTTATACACAGAATCTTGAAATCCTAGGGTTGAAAAGAAATGTCAATGCCCTCCAGCCTGGCTAACCATATTCCTGTCTCTCCAACTTTTCCAAGAATTGTTATCAAGCCTTTGTTTAAATTTCTCTGTGACAAAGAACTCGTTGCCTTGGGATGCCTGTTAGAAAATTCTTTATTGTATTGAGCTGAAATGTATCTCCTTGTGTCTCTTATTCATTTGGTTCATTCATTCATTCATCCTGCCCTCTCAAAGACAAATACAATGATTATCTCCCTTCCACATTAGAGGGAAAGACAGACATTGTGACCCTCTAAATCTTCTCTTTTACAGGTTAAATGTCCTGCACCCACCCTTCCTACAGCATTCCTGCAGACTGTCACCATACTCTTATAACTCCTAATTAGCTTTTGAATTAATCCACTCATCACCTTCCCTGCTATCCTTTTGTTTAGGGCCACCATCCTTTCTGGCTTATATGACACAGCGCCTCCTAAGTGGTCTCTCTCTTACCAGCCATCCTTCCAACTCATTGTTCACATTGCAGCAAGATTGATCTTTCCAAGACCCCAAACCGATTGTGACACTGCCCTGCTTACAAACTTCATGGACTCCCCATTTTCGTAAAGATCAATTACAGCTTCAAGAAGGACAGTGTCATGTCATTCTGGCCTCAGTCACCATTCCAGTCTCATTTCTCTCATCCCCGCCCCTCTCTTGCATTCCTTTTTTAGTCCCTTGCACAGCCCACTGAAGGTACTGACACCTCTCCTTGGGGCCCTCTTCCCTCCATCACCTTCACCCTCATCTGTACTCAGCCTTTGGGTCTCAATGTAGACATCACTTCCTATAGAATGTTTACCCTGCTCCCATTAAGTCTAGATTAAATATCCCTTCTCAGGTGGTCTCACGGGGACCTAAGCTTCCCCTATTAAAGCAAGTAAAATATTGAATTAAAATCACCTGGTTCCTCAACGAACACCTCTGCTCCGTTGTAAATACCATGAGAGCGGGTCTTCTTCAGCACTGTTGCCTTCAACATCTAGCAGAGTGGTTGTCACATCGTAGGTGCTCAGATAATAATAGACAATACAGTTGCTAATAAATTAATGTATGGCACCCAGAACTAGATACAATTGTTCTGAATATGGTCTGAACAATACAGAGTACAATGACTATCATGTCTCATGTTCTATACTCTAGACCTCTTTTTCTTTCTTTCTTTTTTTTTTTTTTTTTTTTTTTTTATTGAGACAGAGTCTCACTCTGTCACCCAGGCTGGAGTGCAGTGGTGCAACCTCGGCTCACTGCAACCTCCACCTTTCCTGCCTCAGCCTCCCGAGTACCTGGGACTACAGGCACCTGCCACCACGCCCAGCTAATTTTTGTATTTTTAGCATAGACACGGTTTCACCATGTTGGCCAGGATGGTCTCCATCTCTTGCCCTCGTGATCCACCCGCCTCCGCCTCCCAAAGTGCTGGGATTACAGGCATGAGCACCTGGTCTCTAGACCTCTTTTAATACAACAAAACTCTGTTTTAAAAGAAACATATCACTATTGATTTTATCATCAGTTTAAATCTCTAAACCTTAACTATATGAAGCCGCCACCTCTCTCTAACTTTCTGTCTCTTCCTCTCTCTGTCTCTTCCTTTCTCAATCTCCCTTTCCCTCTCCCTCTCCTTCCTATCCCCCTCTGTCATACACATACACACATACCTAATAATTTGCAATTGACGTTTGGGATCCATGCACAAGACTTTTTATATCCCTCTCTGCACACACACCCCAAAAATTAAAAGTCAAAACAGATTATAACTTATTGATAACTTTTGGACTCCTAATCCTTACGCCTTTTCTCTTAGCAAATGGGAGCCTTATATTATGCCTTTATAGATATCAGTGATGCTGAATAAACAGGAATGAAGACAGAGCCCAGTAGCATGCCACTAAAGACATTCACATGTCAATCCATATGTTAATCAGCTCTCCTTTAACAAATGCATTCAACCAGTCATTAATCCAGCCCATATGCACTTTTCTTTTTTTTATTATTATTATCATACTTTAAGTTCTAGGGTACATGTACACAACGTGCAGGTTTGTTACATATGTATACATGTGCCATGCTGGTGTGCTGCACCCATTAACTCGTCATTTACATTAGGTATATCTCCTAATGCTATCCCTCCTCCCCTCCCCCCAACCCCACAACAGGCCCCGGTGTGTGATGTTCCCTTTCCTGTGTCCAAGTATTCTCATTAAGACCAATTATTTTTAAAAAGAAACTCATGTTTTAGAGAAGTTAAGCAAGGTCTCATGCTTGAAACGGGCACACTCAAGTCGGTTGGACTTGCCTTCACGAAGTCAACAGAGCCAAAACTGCAAAAGGTCTTTCTTGCAGCTCTTCCTTGGGGAAGATTAGGATAGGTGCAATAGCAATAGGAGAAGCCCACCCATTGAGATGTGAATTAGAGAGGGAGCTGATAGACCCAGGGACTCGAGGCATTATTCTCAAATATCCAGAAAGTCTAAACCCTTCCATTGCTAAATAAGTAGAAAACTATGTTTTCCCTGATAATCATGCTTAATCTTTATTCCTTAGCATATTATAGATTATACTTTTCTGAAAGCTTCTGTATCTCTGTCATCTAATTCAATGCTTAAACATAAATAGTCATTCACAAAAATTGCACAGAAATTCATTGAGCATCCCAGCTAGGTCTAAGCACTAACTGTAATGATACTAAGACAAAAAGAGTTGATCCTTAAGGACTGGTGTGGGATGGACAAGTAAATAGATAGTTATAATAAAGAATGATAAGTGCTCTGATCCACAGGAATAAAGGAAGCTCTGGGAGAACAAGAGGGGGCCACGTAACCCATTGGGAAGGATGATCTGCACAGTTTCCAAGAGAAAGGGGCTTTCAGCTGGGTCTAAATAAAAATGGAGGTTAGACACAGACCTCATAGACGTACAGAAAGAAAGTCTTATTTAATAAATAGTTTAACATCCCTAAATTCATATATGATATGGACAAAACGTATATAAAATGTACAAAAATGGTGCATAAAATCTGGAGAAGGAGTGAGTAGTAAGATATAAAAATGAAGAGGAAGGTAAAAGGCAAGTTGTGGAGAACATGTATCCACCAAAATTATTCTTGAAAGAAAATAAAAATGGGAATCTGCTGAAGACTTTTCAAAAAAGAACTGCATGATCCTATTACATTTTGGAAAGATCATTTGACACAGTCTGGGCACGGTGGCTCATGCCTGTAATCCTAGCACTTTGGGAGGCCGAGGTGAGTGAATGACTTGAGGTCAAGAGTTCAAAACCAGCCTGGCCAACATGGTGAAACCCAGTCTCTACTAAAAATGCAAAAAAAAAAAAAAAAAAAAAAAAAAAAAAAAAAAAAAGAAAAGAAAAAAGAAAAAGAAAAAAAAATTTACCCAGGCATGGTGGCAGGCACCTGTAATCCCAGCTACTTGGGAGGCTGAGGCAGGAGATTGCTTGAATCTGGGAAGTGGAGGTTGCAGTGAGCTGAGATGGCACCACTGTGCTCCAGTCTGGGCAACAGAGCACGACTCTATCTCAAAAAATAAGAAAGAAAGATCATTTGACACAGTGTGGAGACAAAATGTAGGTATGGGCTGGGCAAGACTGGCCCCAAATGAGACTAATGGGAAGTTGTGGCCAGAATGGAATTTGAGGGAATACTGGCCATAACTATAACAGTGGTGGGGGAGGTGGAGACACCACTATGTGTATGAATTATACTCAGCAACAAGAGTAGACAGGGCTTGGTGATGATTGTCATGAATGAAAGGTAAGAAGTCACCTAGGGTGATTCTGGTGTGTCTGACTTGGACAACTTGAGGAATGCCATTTAAGCAGTGGCAAAGAGAAGAGGAAGAGCAGGCCTGGGAGAAGAAGGGAGAAGACAGATCCAGGTCCTAACTCGCTGATTTTAAGGTGCTCTATGGGACACCAAAGTAGAGACTGGAATTTTAGGAGAAAGATTAGGCTAGGTTTGGGAGACATCATGTATATGTAGTGGTTGAAGCCGTTGGAGTGAATGAGATTATCCAGAGAGACTGCAGAATGAGAAGCGAAGAGAGTCAAGAAGAAAGAGCAGTGCACACGAACATTTATGAAGTGAAGCCCTTTAAGTATTAAATTATAACTCAAAAGGTCAGAAGGGAGCCAGGGAAGCATGGGATTGCAGCATCCAGGACACAGTCAAAAACAGAGAGAGGAAAGGACCAATAGTTCAAAATGACACAGAGGCTGTGTGTGTACGTGGGGGTCGGGGGGAGTTGAAAATGCTCTACGGTTTTGCTACAAGGAGGTCTTCGGCGGCCTTGCCAAAGGTTGGCCCTCAGAGGTGAGGGTGGATGCCAGGTGACTGGGTGTTAAGGAGCAAAAGGGTAGTGAGGACAAGGAGACAGCAAATGCCACCCACTCTTTCAAGGAGTTTAGTGGGAAGAGGAGTAGAAAACTGAGGTGACAGCCAGAGGTGACCAGTGCAGGGGAAACCAGAAGTTCCATTAAATACCTGATGAGCAGAAGTGCAGAAAACCTCCTGTGCTCCGTGGAACTGGGTATGTGATAAATACATAAGCAATACCATAACTGGGTTCCCTCTCCATCCTGCTGGGCACTAGAGCGGCTTTTGTTTCCATTCCCCCTATCAGTGAGAAGTGGCTCGTGCTTCACTTGTTAAAACGAAACCAGAGTGTGTAAGCTCAGCAATCGCTGGAACCCTTTGACCCCCGCTCCGCACCTGAAGACCAGCTGTGCCCGCTGCCCCTGCGGACGCTCCCCATAGTTCGCCCTTGGAGATTTCCAAGTCCAGATCAAAAGCACCCATAATCAGTTGAAACCCAGGGCTCCC
This sequence comes from Rhinopithecus bieti, assembly GCF_001698545.2. Lineage (NCBI taxonomy): Eukaryota > Metazoa > Chordata > Mammalia > Primates > Cercopithecidae > Rhinopithecus > Rhinopithecus bieti. The sequence continues at coordinate 3,412,218 of NW_016803416.1, forward strand.
TCTAGTCTTATCCAAAATTAGCCAGATCCGTTTGGAACACTTGTTCAAATAGAGGAGGACAAAGAGCCAAGAGACTGGCTGTGCCGAATTGTGCGCGTCAATCAACATCTTTGTGGAGCCTGCCAGGGGCGCGTTGTGGGGAAGGGGCTCCCTCCTTCAGGGAGATGATTCTGTTTCCTAGAGGCAAGTGTGGGAGTCCAGAGGACCTTACTAAACATATTGTTTTAAAAATCCCCGTCCTTCTTGCCAAGCCACTGTCCCACAGGTAATAAACAAGAAGCCCGGCCGTCTCGCCGCCCAGGAGGACAGAGCTCGCTGTGCCCTGCAGCTGGTAAGGCTGAGGGTCGCCCGCTTGCACAGTCTGGAGCCGTGGTGAACCGAGAGTCCTCCACAGTCCTTCTCTGCAAGTCGGACCAGCTCGCCTTCCAGAAACCAGAGACAAACTCGATATTTACAAACTCATTCTCTGGCAACGAAAACTTGAAATGAGTTGAGCTCCGCATTTGCGCGCCTGCAAATTGCTCCAGCTGAGTGCACGGGAACGCAGCCCAACAGGGACCGTTTTCCGGCAAACCTGGAGGCCCTTTCCAAGGTTTCTCTGCTTGACAGAATGGCAGCTGTGACCCGGGAGCCCAAGCAATGGAGGACGGGTAGAGAGAGGCGCATACCGTACCCGATCGGCGTGGCGGGTCATGCTGCGGGAGTCTCGGCGCCTGTTCCTGCCCGGGCGCTGCGGACGCGGCCTGGGCTGCAGCCCCGCGACCTGGGAGCTGTGCTCGAGACGGCTGCTGCGGACTGCTCTTGTTTGCACTGGGCCGTTTGCTTTTGGGATTTCTCCAATGCAGATGTAGTCAGGGGGCCGCTGTCCCGAGGGACAATGATTCCATTGGAAGCTGGCCTTTGACAAGACACACACATGACCTTTGACTAAAATGGCTTTGGGGAAGGAAAGTGTCGGGAGGCTGAAGACGGGGGCCGTCGTGCACATTCTCACCCCCGAGTTAATTTTTCATCTTTCAAGGAGAACCTCTGTGAGGTTTGGTTTGCCATTTCTCTTTCATTCTGTAGAATTCAGTCTCTTGTTTCCAAAAGGATTTCGCTGCAGAAGTTTCCTGCTGTGTTGTTAATGCGTTCCCTGAACTAGCATTTCCAGGTCAAACAGGGGCAGGCCTGTGTTGTATACGTTCCTCTGACACTCTGGAAAATATCACCCCCATTTTTTTTTTTTTCTAAAACACGCTACAGTTTACAAAGGGCTTTTCACAATCATGCTGTCATTTGGCCTCCCAAACAATGCGGGGGAGGCTCTCCTACTACTGCCATTTTACACATAAAGAATTATAAAGAATTAGAAGCTCAGAAAAATATTTGCCCAATCACCCAACCAGAAAGTGAAATCAAGGTCTTCTTAATTGGCATCCAGTCCACATCCACGAAGCCACCCACCACGCTGCTGAGTGACCCACACTACTAATGAAAACACAATTAATATAAAGCAACAGTAGCTACTGTTATTTTAATTTCTGAATTACAAAAGTGAGTGTCAGAAATTGTTTTATTAGATAATAGATGCTTTGTTCCTTGATATTCACAGATATCTTGAATTTATTGGCTACGTTTAAAAAAAAAAATAGTTTACTGCTAAAAGGATGCTGTGGTAACCAGACTAGCCACTTAGCTGTACAAGCCAGGTGTTCCCAGGGCTGCTACCAAAGTCCATCACTAACCACTATCAGTACCTCTTTCTGTCTTATTTCTGGGTCTTTCCAGACAGTGAAATACTCAACAAAAGGGAAGGCGCTGTGAGCTTGTGAAATAAACACTGGACAACCAGTCAGCATCACAGAACTTTAATGTGATGGAGAGGGGGTTGGGAGCAACGGAGAGTTATGGTGGAGGTCTGCAGAGAAGCCCTAGACCTAGACCTGCCCGGTGTGAAAGGCGATAGTACCTTCACTGTTTTCAGCTCAGAAAAGGGGACAGGGCGTGACACTCACTCTCAGTTTTGAAGGACTTGCAGGAGCCAGCGAGGAGAAGAAGAGAGGGAAGGACATCACCGACCCAGGCAGCACCGGGTACAAAGCTGCCGTGGTGCGTTCAGCGAACTTGAAAATAGTCGGGGCAAGCAGGAGCAGACGGTGTGAGAGGGTGAATCTAGAGAAGAGGGTGTGGGATGGACTCTGACCAGCCTCCTGTGCCACTCTAGGGAATGTAGACTTCATCTTGCAAGGCTGAATGTGTTAATATAACTGGCTCTGGGGTATCAACTCACAAGAAAAGGATACAGGAGTCATGCATTGTTCTCCGACAACAGCAAAAAGATACAGATCAACATCACTTAGCTTGGTAGTTAGCGGCATTTGCTTCATCAGATACATGCAGTTTCTTCTTCCTAGCTGCAAAAATGTGAGCAATACATTTAACCTCAACAAGCCTCAGTTTTCTCATCAGTAAAACTGGAATTGTGATATGTACTATGAGGATTAAATGAAGTTATGTAGATAAAACCCTTAGCCTGGCCGGGCGCGGTGGCTCAAGCCTGTAATCCCAGCACTTTGGGAGGCCGAGGCGGGCGGATCACGAGGTCAGGAGATCGAGACCCTCCTGGCTAACACGGTGAAACCCCGTCTCTACTAAAAATAGAAAAAACTAGCCGGGCGTGGTGGCGGGCGCCTGTAGTCCCAGCTACTCGGAGGCTGAGGCGGGAGAATGGCGGGAACCCGGGAGGCGGAGCTTGCAGTGAGCTGAGATCTGGCCACTGCACTCCAGCCTGGGCGGCACAGCGAGACTCCGTCTCAAAAAATAAATAAATAAATATATGCATATATATATATAGCCTGTCATTCTCTGAGTGCTTTGTAACTTTCTGGCACAATCTGATACTCCAGGGTTACCTTATGCTTTCTTTGCTCTAGAATCAACCAATCCCCAAGCAGCTAAACCCTTAGCCTTTCTGCAAACACTGAGTTATACTCAACAAAAGATAGCTATTAAATTTTAAAGTACTTTAAAATGTGCAGTGCCTACCGTGGAATAACAAGGCACTCTCTTTCTTCCAGTTCTCTCACTGCCTTATTCTCATCATACTTCTGGCTTTGGACTCATTAGAAGTTTATCCTTTGTTCCTTCCTCTTATTATATTCAGGGTTTTCTTCTGTTTGTTTGTTTTCAGATGGAGTCTTGCTCTATCACCCAGGCTGAAGTGCAGCGGCACAATCTCTGCTCACTGCAACCTCCACCTCCCAAATTCAAGTGATTCTCCTGTCTCAGCCTCCACGTAGCTGAGATTACAAGCGCTCTTTACTATGCCCGGGTAATTTTTGTATTTTTAGTAGAGGTGGAGTTTCACTATGTTGGCCAGGCTGGTCTCGAACTCCTGACCTTAAGTGACCCACTTGTCTTGGCCTCCCAAAGTGCCGGGATTACAGGCGTGAACCACTGCGTCTGACCTCAGCTCCTTCTTGACAATACTTCTATGTCTTAAACTAGTCTTTATATCAATTTCAATCTGTCTCTCCTTCCACTTCAATTTGTTCATTTATTTGTCCTACCATTGCAATACCCATGTGCAAATTCTCCACCCAAGATGTAGCTATCTGCTAGAGCTAGACATCATTCCAAAATCATGACCATTGGCACCACCATTGATGTCTGGCCTACCCCTGGCTGGGCACTCAGCACCACCTCAATTCTTACAAATGTCCCCAGCCATCTCACTTCTTAAGTAAGCAAAGTAACTCTTTCCACCTCTTTAGAACCCTGATCCCACTCCCACCTGGCTTCCTTTCAGCAAAACAACTCTTTTCTCCCAATAAAGAACACAGTAGCTATCAGAAGGAAATTCTATTTCCTGTCCCTGCAACAGAAAAATATATCTCTTCTCCACTCCTCCCCTCCTATCTCAGAGATACCTCTTTTCCTGTGCAGTATAGATTCCCTCTCTTCCCACTTCTTTTGGAAAACTCTTTCATCAGCCATCGCCTTTCCTTTCAACTTCTTCTCTACTGATATCATCAGTTCATTTATTCAGTAGGCATTTATAAAACAACTATAATCAAGCATCTTTGATTCTGGACATACACGGATAAATAAAACATCACAGCCTATAAACACATTAAAGTCCCTCCCACACACCATGTTTCCTCATGGAGTCTGAATATGTGCCAGTTCCTTGCAACAGTAACAACAACAGCACATGCACCCAGCATGTGCCCACTTCCAGGAACATTCTTCCATAGATCTTTCAAGGCCAGTTTCTACTCATACTTTAGGTGCTGACTTAATGTCACGTGCTCAAAGAGTTCTTCCTAGGATATGAACAGACACTTCTCAAAAAAAAAAAGACATTGGTGCAGCCAATAAACATGAAAAAAAGCTCATCATCACTGGTTATTAGAGAAATGAAAAATCAAAACCACAATGAGACACCATCTCACGACAGTTAGAATGGTGATCATTAAAAAGTCAGGAAACAACAGATGCTGGTGAGGATGTGGAGAAATAAGAACGTTTTTACACTGTTGGTGGGAGTGTAAATTAGTTCAACCATTGTGAAAGACAGCAATTCCTCAAGGATCTAGACCCAGAAATACCATTTGACCCAGCAATCCCATTACTGGGCATATACCCAAAGGATTATAAATCATTCTCCTATAAAGACACATGGACATATGTTTATCGCAGCACTATTCACAATAGCAAAGACTGGGAACCAACCCAAATGCCCATCAATGATAAACTGGATAAAGAAAACGTGGCACATATACACCACGGAATACTATGCAGTCATAAAAAGAATAAGTTCATGTCCTTGCAGGGACATGGATGAAGCTGGAAGCCATCACTCTCAGCAAATTAACACAGGAACAGAAAATCAAATAGTGCATTTTATCACTCATAAGTGAGAGGTGAACAATGAGAACACATGGACACAGGGAGGGGAACATCACACACCGGGGCCTGTCGGGAGGGTGGGAGACAAGGGGAGGGAGAGCAGTAAAGCAAATACCAAATGCATGTGGGGCTTAAAACCCAATGCAGCACACCACCATGGCACATGTATACCTGTGTAACAAACCTGTATGATCAGCACACATATCCCAGAACTTAAAGTAAAATTTTAAAAAAATTACAGTGGGGCATGAGGAACTTTTGGAGATGGTAGCTTGTGTTGATGATTGTATATACATATGTACGCATTTATATGTACATATGTAAGTCAATGTTAAAAAAAGCAAGAGTTCTTCCTTGACCAGCCAGTCTAACGAGCCATCTTTTTCTTCATTATTGGCTATCTTTTAACCTTTCCTGTTTCCTTCATATCATTTATCTCATGTTGTAATGAAAAGCTCCTCAGTCTGCTCGCTTGCTTATTTTCTGTTGTTGCCACTAGTCTGAACCTCCATGAGGGCTGAGACTCTTATGTTTTATTCAGCACGGTATCTCATACCTACTAGGCAACTCAGAAAGCATTGTTGATTTACACGCCAGGTGCCAGGACCATATTTGCTTTAATCTTTTTTTAAAATTTTTTCTTTGTCTCCGTCATACAGCCTACTGAATTTCAACATCAAGTAAAATTAGAATCTCCCAGGCTGTTAACAATCTTGATGCCCAAAGCACACTCAGACCAGCTATCACTGAAGTGAGATTCAGGTAATTCCAAAAGCCAAGCTTGAGAACCACTGACTTAGCCGCTGCATGACACAGGTGAGGCTCAATAAAGAAGTGAAGACACGAGTGAATGATTCAGGGAATGGGGTCATTCAGCTTCTGGTTATCTTTAGTCCTCTTCTCCTTGATCTCTCCCCACATAATCTGTTATCTAGGCATACAAACCCCCAAACAAGCCCTGCCCTCTCATTTTCCCAATCTTTCAAGTGGTTCTAGCTCTACTAAAACATCCATGCCCCAGCCTGGCTCCCTAAGAAGTTTCCCTACTGGTAAAATCTGGGTTTGGGCTCAACACAAGCTCCTCTGCCAGGCTCCGGGCCTCTTCTCTGCTTGCTCATGACATGCTATTAGTGCAGTCAAGGCTGCTTCCTGCTGCTGTGTCATGATTATTCTTGACCAAGAGCTCTTTTCTCCTGTGCCCCATATGTGGCAGGCTGCCGAGTCAGCAATGGCATTCCACAGATGCTGTAGAAGGAAATGAAGCAACACACTTAATGAACTTTAGACGCGATGCTCTACTTTCATTTTTGGGTGATTTTGTTGTTGTTGTTGTTGTTAACAGCATTATTGAGACCTAGTCACATAAAGTACAACTCACCAGTTTAAATGGTACCATTCCATGGTTTTTAGGATAGTCAAAAAAGTATATAACCATCACCACAATCCATTTTAGAACATTTCATCACTCCAAATCAAAAAGGAACCCCATACTTATTAACAGTCATTGCCCATGTACTCCTCGTTCTCTCAGGCCTCAGTAACCATTCATAGAGACAGAATTCTGTTGCTATAGGTTTGCCTATTCTGGTCATTTCAGATAAATAGAATCATACAATACCTGGTCTGTTGTGAGTGGCATTAACTTCCACTTTTGAAGACCCATTTGACCATAGCATCCCTTTCCTAACGATGGAATATGGACTCTGGTAGAGATCTTGAAGGATGAACCAAGGCAGTATTTCTTAGACCATATTTCACAGCAGCCTGATAAATCATCCAAATTCCCAAGCTCCAAGGTGAGAGAGTGTAAGGAGGAAGGAGAATGGAGACATTTAGCTACACCTGTTACCCCAGAGGAGCGGGAAGGAGCGATGGATTTCAACAGGGCTCAGCTGTGCCTCCTGCCCCCCGCCCCCAGCCCGTCCCAGCTGGGCCATAAGAACAGGACCTCGTGCGCCATCAGGACCCCACATTGAGGGCAAACTTCCAGAGTCAAAATCTAGATTTGCCACACATTAGCTGTAACTTTTTATGTCCTGCTTCTCCATCTCTTAAAAAAGGATAGAAGTAATTCCTACTTTATAGATACCACATCATAGAATTGTGAAGATTAAATGAAAAAGCACACATACAAGGGCATAGCAGGGCACCTGGGACATTGTAAATACCAATGCATGATTACACTTGTTGCTTGACCACAGCTGTTTATATATTGTTCTTCTAAGTAATATTTAATATCAAAAGGGGGTTCTGATGCTTTAAAAAAAAAGTACTGCAAACCATTATTCTAGGAAAACTTCACACACCATGCAGGATTCTACCACCAGATGATCATCTGTGTTCTGCTGGCTGTGAGCTGGGACAGTGGAAAGATTTAGATGAAGTTGAAGAGTAATTCATAGAAAGTGAAGGGAGAGATGGGTTAGGTTCATTCCTAGCACAAAAAGTTGATGAAAGCTGGGTAGGGTGGCTCATACCTGTAATCCCAGCACTTTGGGAGGCCGAAGCAGGTGGCTTGCCTGAGGCCAGGAGTTTGAGACCAGCCTGGCCAACATGGCAAAACCCCATCTCTACTAAAATAACAAAAAAAAAAAAAAAAAAAAAAAAATAGCCAGGCGTGGTGGTGAGCACCTGTAGTCCCAGCTACTTGGGAGGCTGAGGCACAAGAATTGCATGAACCCAGGAGGTGGAGGTTGTAGTGAGCCAAGATTGTGCCAGTGCACACCAGCCCGGGTGACAGAGTGAGACTCTGTCTAAATACATTTTTTTTTTTAAGTTGATGGAAAGGATCTAGTTCTTCCTACCATATATTCAGCAGTGCCACTAGTAGGCAGAGTCTGTTGGCTTTACAGAACTTGGGTGTGTTCACCAAGGGCAGACGGCCTATTCACCTGCACCCCTTTCCCACAATTTCTTTATTTTCTTTGTACTATTTTTTTTTTTTTTTTTTTTTTTTTTTTTTTTTTTTTTTTTTTTTTTTTGAGAAGGAGTCTCGCTCTGTTACCCAGGCTGGAATGTAGTGGCCAGATCTCAGCTCACTGCAAGCTCCGCCTCCCGGGTTTACGCCATTCTCCTGCTTCAGCCTCCCCAGTAGCTGGGACTACAGGCGCCCGCCACCTCGCCCGGCTAGTTTTTTGTATTTTTTAGTAGAGACGGGGTTTCACCATGTTGGCCAGGATGGTCTCGATCTCCTGATCTCGTGATCCGCCCGTCTCGGCCTCCCAAAGTGCTGGGATTACAGGCTTGGGCCACCGCACCCGGCCCTTCGTACTATTCTTATGTGCGAGACCTGTATGTGGTGTCTCCTAAATATATCTGAATACAAGCCCTCAGGAGGTGTCTCCAAAATACACCTGAAATCAGCACTTGGGGTGCTGACCCTTGGTGGGCTATCTACTGGTCAGATACAACCATCTGTCTGCATCAGACACTGCAGCAAGGAGCCACAGGGTGTCTTGATTTTGCTGTCAACTGGTCAGACAATTATCCTGCAAGGTCCAGGGGAGCTGTTCTTGCATGTAAGCATCACATGTCTATTTCAAGTTATGTAGCCTAATTAGTGAACCTTTGTCTCACTTCCACTGCTTTGAACGGGCTTGCCTGCACATCTGGTGTCAGATTCAGCTCCACCATCCCTCTTGTCATTCCCTCCTCTATGATTCCCCAGCTAGGACAGCGCCTAGCATAGTGCTCGATTATCACCTGCTGTGCTGTGAGCAACTAATTAATAAGGACCCTTTTCCTTTATCTTTGTGTCTCCCAGTCTAGCCTTGGGTCTAGCACCAAAAAATGCTCATTCCTCCCTTTGACAGATATGCATTGAGATCCTATTGTGTGCTGAAACTTGAAAATGCAAACATTTCATGAAAGCATGGAATTTTAACTCTGAAAGGAATTTTGAGAGGACAAAAGGAGGCCCCAGAGAAGGTAGGTTTTATTGAGCATCCCAATGCCTAGGTGGGGAAAACTCTAGGAATACACCTTGCTCTTTTATGGCAGGGATTTTTCCTTTGGTCAAAATAACAGAATTTTTATAACTTGGTTAGAAAACTAGAGCAACATCTGAAGGCCGGATGCACTGGCTGACACCTGTAATCCCAGCACTTTGGGAGGCTGAGGTGGGTGGATCACTTGAGGTCAGGAATTTGAGACCAGCCTGGCCAACATGATGAAACCCTGTCTCTACTAAAAATAGAAAAATTAGCCAGGTGTGGTGGTGCTTGCCTGTAATCCCAGCTCCTCAGGAGGCTGAGGCAGGAGAATCACTTCAACCCAAGAAGTGGAGGTTGCAGTGAGCTGAGATTGCACCACTGCAATTCAGCCTGGGCAACAGAGCAAGACTCTGTCTCAAAAAAAAAAAAAAAGAAAAGAAAAGAAAAGAAAAGAAAAGAAAAAAGAAATAAAAAAAGAAAACTAGAGAAAAATCTGAGTGATTGTGTTCATTAGCGGTTTTTCCAGGTCAAGGACTAGCCCTCCAAACACCCCTGGGCTGGTAACTGAGGATATTTACACACACCAACCCAAATTCTCCCTGTGGCTAATCGCACTGTTGCCTGACTCTCTGCACTTCTCACATCCTTGTCCTGCAGGTTCATGTCTCACCCACGCCAGGGCCTGTAAAAATTTAACTCGGTGCAATTGCACAATCTTGAAAGCATGAATTGCTTTTTGAGGCAATGAATGAAAGTCTTCAATAGCCCCGTGGAAGGAAAAAATGGAATAAGTTGTCACAAACATAAATGTTTTTGTCAGGCTCAAGCGAGGTTATTACACAACTGAAGGAAGCAGGGGGATGCTCCTTTGGGCCAGCTTAGGAGACAGATGAAATCTCGTTCTGTTTCTCTTCCTACTGCTCTGTGTAATTTCTATTGTTAGGAATCTATTTCCAGGCCAGTCACGGTGCCTCATTTCTGTAATCCCAGCACTTTGGGAAGATCACTTGAGCCCAGGAGTTCCAGACCAGTCTGGGCAACAAAGTGAGATTCTGTCTCTAAAAAAAAAAAAAACATTAAAAATTAGCCAGGTGTGGTGGTGCATACCTGTAGTCCCAGCTACTCAGGAGGCTGAGGTGGGAGGATCCCTTGAGCCCAGGAGGTCAAGGCTGCAGTGAGCTGTGATGGCGCCAGTGCACTCCAGCTTGGGTGACAGAGCCAGGCCCTGTATCAAAAAAGAAGTAGAACCTATTTCCCTTTGGATAGAGGTGATGGATACGTTCACTACTTTGATTGTATTGATGGTTTTACGGATATTTGCATATGTCTAAACACACCAATTGTATACATTAAATAAGTATAGTTTTTGTATATTGTTTATACCTCGATAAAGTTGTTTTTAAAAAAGAGAAGACTCTATTTTCTCATTGAGTCTAAATCATGGTTCAGCAAATCCATTATTGTGCGTCTGTCACCAAGACAGGCTTTGGTGAGAAAGAGTAAGACTTTTGCCTCTTGAAGGCTGCTGATCCACTTTCTTAATTAGTCATGATGGCACTGATGCCAGTGAAGGCCACAACTTTAGGTCAGGCCACCATCATCTCTCATCTGCACCACCGAGTAGGTCTCCTAACCATTCTCCTTGACTCCAGTTTGAAATCTAAGAAACCTTCCATGCTGCAGCCAGAGAGATCATCCTAAAATTCTAATCTGACCACCTAGTTCCTCTGAGTCATGCCCTGCAGGGTTTCCCACTGTCCTGAAGAGAAAGCATCAACTCCTTAATATAGGTTAGCAATGATCTGGCCAAGAGTGCTGCCTACAGACACAGCCACCTAGCTAAGAAGTTGAGTAGGGTTGGAACCCACATGCTAAGCCATGAACCTGGGCAATGGCCTACTTTTGCTAAGATTTAGTGAGAACTAGAGGTGCCCCAGAGGGTTCATTACTTACTGTTGTAAACTCAGATCTAGTCGTCCCTACGCTTGCTTCCATCCTAACCTCAGCACTATAATCTCACCATATTAGCTTCTCAAAATTTCTCTCTATCTTCTTTCTGACCCTTTACCCATGTTCTTCTCCATTTTAACTTCTCTTTCTTTCTCTCTTCACCTCGGTAAGTCACATTCTTCCTCCTGCTCTCCACTTAAACATCATCCTCCCTGACCCTCTTGGAATAGGTTAGGTGCCTCAAATATGTGTTCTCAAAGCACCAAGTGTTTTCATACAGAGAGATCATTCTATAGTTTTTTTTTTTTTTTTTTTTTTTTTTTTTTTTTTTTTTTTTTTGAGATGGAGTTTAGCTCTGTCACCAGGCTGGAGTGCAGTGGCGCAATCTCAACTCACTGCAACCTCGGCCTCCTGGGTTCAACCAATTCTCCTGCCTCAGCTTCCCAAGTAGCTGGGATTATAGGCATGCGGCACCACACCCAGCTAATTTTTGTATTTTTAGTAGAGACGGGGTTTCACCATGTTCGCCACGATGGTCTCGATCTCCTGACCGCGTGATCCACCCACCTTGGCATCCCAAAGTGCTGGGATTGCAGGCATGAGCCACCGCGCCCAGCCTCTATAGTCTTTTAATTGCCTATTTATCTGTCTTCCTTTGAGAGCAGGTCTGTACCATGTTCTTTGGTAATCTCTTTGGCTAGATATTCAACAGGTATCTGTTGATCAAAGGAATGAATGAATAAATGGATGGATGNTTTTGAGATGGAGTTTAGCTCTGTCACCAGGCTGGAGTGCAGTGGCGCAATCTCAACTCACTGCAACCTCGGCCTCCTGGGTTCAACCAATTCTCCTGCCTCAGCTTCCCAAGTAGCTGGGATTATAGGCATGCGGCACCACACCCAGCTAATTTTGTATTTTAGTAGAGACGGGGTTTCACCATGTTCGCCACGATGGTCTCGATCTCCTGACCGCGTGATCCACCCACCTTGGCATCCCAAAGTGCTGGGATTGCAGGCATGAGCCACCGCGCCCAGCCTCTATAGTCTTTTAATTGCCTATTTATCTGTCTTCCTTTGAGAGCAGGTCTGTACCATGTTCTTTGGTAATCTCTTTGGCTAGATATTCAACAGGTATCTGTTGATCAAAGGAATGAATGAATAAATGGATGGATGCATAAATATGTTAAAAATTTTGAACTTCTGTTTCTTCTTACCTACTGTCCAACATTCACCTTAAGCATTTTTTCTCTGCCTTTATAGAATGCCCTTGTAGAGATGCAGTTCTAAGGACTGAGAATCTATCTTAGCTCATCCAAAACCACAACTTTCAGATTTTACAGATGAAAAAATGTCAAGTTTCTTTCCTTTGAGTCTTGATATTTTTATATGAAAAGGTAACGGTCTTTCTAAGATGTCTTCACTCACAGGTCTACCCACCCTTCCCCAACATGGCAGCCAAAGCAATATCGTAGAAGGCCTTGAATGTCTTGCTGAGGAGTTTGGTTTTCACCCTGTGGGTGATAGGGAGTTCATGAAGCATTTTAAGCAGGGGAGTGACATGCTCATACTTGTGATTTGAGTAATCACTCTGGCAGAGTAAGGAATATGAGAGCCTGAGGCCAGGGAAGTCAGAGAGAAAGCCACTGGAACAGTCCAGGCAAGACATGATAAAGGCCTGGACCAGGGAAGGGATCATGGCAGTGAACATGAAAATGCAGAATCAAGAAACATGTAGAAGGTCAAAATCTCTCGGACTTGATGGATGTAAGGGGAGGAGAAAAATTGGAAATGATTCCAGAGTTTCTAGTTTCAGCACTGGGTCCCTGGTGGTGCTATCATTCAAGCGCAGAACTGTGCAGAAGATATTGAGTTCTCTTTAAGATGTGTTCAGTTTAAGTTGTGAACTTTCATAAGAAACAAAGGTAGTAACCGTGTCTGTATACCCCTCTTTGGTATGCCTTAAATTCATGGAGATGAATTTATACATAGGAGGTATGCAAAATATTCCTGGAATTGAATTGAAGGTGCAGTTCATCCTACTTAGAAAATTTTCAGTACATTTAATTCCTACTATCAGTGTTGTGTCTTTTGTAAAACATGCAAAGACCCATCCAACCATACTGCTCTAATATAATGTTTATCCATAGGACAAGTAAAGAAATTGCAACCCCCTGGAAAGTATGACTAAAAAATTTTCCTGCAATAATAATTTTCACTAAGTGGTTGAAGAAGTCAGGAAAAGGGACGGTTATTACAGCAACCACAAATTGGCTCAGAGCTACACTTGGCTTCCAGTTCCACTACAAATTTCAGGGAAGCCATAAAAGATTCAAGTGAAATCTGGTTGGTTGATTAGAAACATGTGAAGGGACCTCACAAACAGGCACGTGTTTCATAATTCCTAGGCCAAAGTTTGCCAAGTGTTAATAATCATACACCCTATGATATTTCAGAAAACAGTATTACCCCAGCTGGCCCTTGGAAGGACAGAACCAGGGTCAGGAGAGCATCCAACAAATCCAGGACTTTCATGGAGAGAAAATTAACAAACAAATGGCATGCAGAATGGAGATCACCACACCTACTTCCTCCAGCTTCCCCCACCCTGCTGCCAATGCTGTCTCCATGCCCCTGCCCGCAGCCTGGTCTCTGCTCACCTTCGTATCAGAAGAAAAGAGAAAATTGGATGATGGAGCCTCTGACATGAGAGCACTATTGCCTCCTATCCAAACACAAATTCCAGAGTGGAACAGACACAGGTTTTGGAAACCGAAAGTCCCATATTTGAAACCAAATTTCCCCATTGACTTTGAGTAACTCACTTAGCCTCTTTGAGCCTCAGGTTTTTCCATTTGCAAAACAAGGATAAGACCTACTTTGAAGGAGTGCTATAAAAACTGAAAGCAATAGTTTATGTAAAACACATACACTTACGTGATGTTAACAAATGTGTTTGCCCCTTCTTCTTTCTGTCTGATGACCTGCCAAAGCAAGTTTAAAGCCAAACTCTCACTGAATGCAAATCTCATGTCCAGAAGTCCCAAGGAACTGGAGCCAATTCACACGGCAACTGGTGACCTGGTCAGGGTGCTCTGTAGAGGACTTAGTGTCATCCAGTTGTCCTTTGACTCCGAGTGCATGAGACAACAACAATTCTGGTCTCCCCTACAGGAGCAAGGACAATGGAATAGTCTCGAATAATCAGCTCAGACCTCATAGATGAGTTATCATTTGAACTGGTATTTAATGAATGAGTAACATTGTCCGGGGGGAATAAGAGAAATTTTATACAAAAGAGGTAGATGAATAAATACATGGAGGCCATGGTGTGCTCAAGAAACAATAACTGGTTAAGAATGGTAAGGGACAACAAATGAGAGAAACGCTGAGAGATGGGGCTGGCATGGTGAACTGGGCTAGTTCACCAAGTTCTTATCATGCAGAGCACCTGGACTGAGTTCTACAAATAATGCAGGTTCAAGGCAAATCTCATTAAAGAGCTTTGAAATTTTCTCTTTTGTATTTTATTATGTTTCCTTTTTAGTATTTTCTTTTCTTTTTTTTTTTTTTTTTTGAGACGGAGTCTCGCTCTGTCGCCCGGGCTGGAGTGCAGTGGCCGGATCTCAGCTCACTGCAAGCTCCGCCTCCCGGGTTCCCGCCATTCTCCTGCCTCAGCCTCCCAAGTAGCTGGGACTACAGGCGCCCGCTACCTCGCCCGGCTAGTTTTTTGTATTTTTTTAGGAAAGACGGGGTTTCACCGTGTTAGCCAGGATGGTCTTGATCTCCTGACCTCGTGATCCGCCCGTCTCGGCCTCCCAAAGTGCTGGGATTACAGGCTTGAGCCACCACGCCCGGCCCACCCTTTTTAGTATTTTCTATCCTTGTTATAAAAACCATGATGTAGTAAAAAAAATTCAAGTGGTACAAAAAGATATAATTTTAAAAATCGATCCCTCTCTTTATCCCAGACTATGGGGTCTATGGCTCAGAGGTAACCAGTGTCAAATCTTTATTCCTTCTCCTTCAAGAAATTGTCCATGTATAATAAATACTGTTATAAGTCTTTTTAGCGAATAAATATTTATACACTATCACACTTGCTTCTTTTCTACTTTACAATATAGCATAGAGATCTTTCCATTTCAGTATGTATAATTTCACCTCATTATTTTAAATAGCTATATGGTATTCCACACATTAGATTGTTACATCATCTTTTCAGTAGGCCCCAGTTGGCAGATTTTTACGTTGTCCCCAATTGTTTATTATTACAAACAAGGCTTCAATCCATTCTTGCACTATTTACCCTTTACAACCATGTGGGAGTATCCCTGTGGAAAAAAACTCCTAAAAGCGGAATTGCTGGATCAAAGGGTATGTGCTTTTTAAATCTGAGAGCTATTTTCAACTTGCCCATTAAAAAAAAAAATACCTATTCATATTCCCACCACTAGAACATGACTGTGTCTACTTCTGTATATGCTTTACATAACTCTGCTATCAAACTTTAAATCATGGCCAATCTGATAACTGAACATTGTTTATTTCCTTGTTTTGACTTACATTTCTTTAACCGAGTGAAGATAGCCAGTGGCTCATATGTTTACAAACCATTTGCACTTCTTTGTCTAAGAACAACTTTTAAATTTTCCTTGCCAATTTTCTATTAGTTTGTTATATTTTTCTCTCTGATTTATAAGAGCTATTTATATATTACGGAAATAAGAAAATTGACCATTTCATTTATGGCTTCTGGGCTCTATCCAATGCTTAGAAAGATCTCTTCCACGCCAATGTTATTTTTAAATCCACTCATGTTTTCTTTCACACTTTTATGACTTCCTAGTTCATGTTTATGTTTTTGATAAATTAAGATCTTGTTTTGCTGTATGGTATGAGATCTGGATTTTATTTTTTTATTCCTTCTTTATGTCTTGCTTTTAATAGATGATTTTACCCTCACTAAAATTGTCATAATATGTATGTTTGTTCTTAGTTCTGGTCTCTTACTTGTTTTCTTTTTTTTTTTTTAATTCTTTCTCAGCTTTTCATTTTTTGATTACATGGTCTGTTCTCGTCTTCTTTGATCTATCTGCAATTTGTTTTTCTTTACGGAGAATTATTTGATGGAAGAACAGGAGCTCTGCCTGGCACACAGTAAAGCCTCCTCTATCACAAGTGTTGGGTGTTTATGCATCTGCCTGTGTTGTTCAGTTGACTCTGATATGATGCCATCCACCCTCTGAGAGGGTTCTGATGTTCTCTCTCACTGAGAATTCCTGTAAGGATGGCATGGTAGTAGGATTCTCTGTTGACTCTGCTGCCCATGATGCTCTGCAGTATGGAACAGGGACAAGGATGCTCTCCTCGTCTACGCACAACCTCATGTGTTGCTGTTTCAGGCACAATTGACTTTTCAGGGATGTGCTGCCTCCTTTTGGAGACCTCTGTGGCAATGTGGATTTATGATATGAAAGTTGATTATACAAATTGGGTCAGCCTTGTCACATAAATCAGAGTCGAAGGATCAGGAGGAAAAAGTACTCAGGGTCCATAATGTTGCTCAAAGAATGTAATTCTCTGTGAGCTTGGCTGCTGAAACCGTCAGCTATAAGCTGAAAGCGGTTTTATCTAACAGCTGATGAAACAACCTGCTGTGATTCTAAGAATAGTCTTACCCATTGCCATCACCTACCTACCAATCAAAACTTGCAAAACTTACAAAAACCTTACCAGTGCCAATGAACTTTGTCAAAGAGAAATACATAACACTTATCTTTTTAAAAAAATAAAACTTCTGACCTTCTCTTTATTCTTTCGACATACCGAAAACCACCTGGTCTGCATGTTTGTCTGGAATTAAAATTCTATTTTTTTTCTTTCTTTCTTTTTTTTTTTTTTTGAGACAGACTCTCACTCTGCCACCCAGGCTGAAGTGCAGTGGCACTATCTCGGCTCACTACAACCTCTACCTCCAGGTTCAAGCAATTCTCCTGCTTCAACCTCCCATGTAGCTGGGATTACAGGCATGCACCACCACTCCTGGCTAATTTTTACATTTTTAGTATAGTTTCACCATGTTAGCCAGGCTAGTCTTAAACTCCTGACCTCAGGTGATCCACCTCCCTTAGCCTCTCAAAGTGCTGGAATTATAGGTGTAAGCCACCAGGCCTGGCCTTAGAATTGAAATTCTTTCTTCCCAAATAAAATGTTCAAATTTCAAAGACTCGTCTCTCTCTTTTATTCGACTTCAACAACTATAAGTGTCTTCCTCCCCTTAGATCCAAATTTGACTGTGTTTAGCAATTATTCTTCAGCGTTTGGGGACTGTAGGTATTTTCTAAGTTATTTGAAGATGAAATGTTCTTTTCTTTTGTTCAGTTCATTTTAGAAGGTAGAATTGGGGTGGAAATGGCTTTAATTCTTTGTTTCTAACCAGCATTTTAAATTTAAACTTTAGCTTTGAAACAGCTAAGCAGGAGAAAATACATTGATGTAAAACTAATCAACAGAGAGACTAGAAGGGGAAAGAGAATGGAGGCAGGGAAATCAATTAGGAAGCGAATGTAGTCATCAAAAACAAGAACAGAGATGAAGCAAAACTGAACTGAGGGGGATGGGGGTAGCAGTAATGACAGGAAGAAAAGTCTGGAAAAAATTTTGCAGACCAAATTGACAAGACTTTGTGACAGATTGAAAGGGAAGTTTAGGGTTAGTGGAAAAGAAGAAGTAACTTGGTCAATGCCATGCATTAACTGAGACAGGAAATACAGCAGAGAGAACTAATTCATTTTTTAATATGTTGAAGGGCCTGGGACCTTCAGAGGAAGATATCAATCAGGCTGTTGGGAACATGGAACTGGGATTCAAGAAGGAGTCAGGGCAGCAGGTGTGGATTTGGAAGTCACCGGTAGATTGGAAGTTGTGGTGGCTAGAACCATGATTAATTTGACAAGAAAGACAGTATAAAGCGAGAGGAGGGTTATGATGTAAGCTAAAGAACACCAGTCTTTAAAGCACTTGTGGGGAAAGCTGAGTTCACTAAGGGTAGAATTGCAAAGGTGGGAAGAAAACGCAGAGACAGTCGCTTTGTGAAAAACAATAGGAGAAAGAGCACCAAGAAGGGATTTGTAGGCCAGGCATAGTGGCTCACGCCTGTAATCCCAGTGCTCTGGGAGGCAGAGGTGGTCAGATCACCTGAGGTCAGGAGTTCGAGACTAGCCTGGCCAACATGGTGAAATCCCGGCTCTACTAAAAATACAAAAATAAGCCAGGCATGGTGGTGGGCACCTGTAATCCCAGCTACTCAGGGGGCTGAGGCAGGAGAATTGCTTGAACCCGAGAGGCAGAGGCTGCAGTGAGCCAAGATCGCACCACTGCACTCCAGCCTGGGTCACAAAGTAGGACTCCTTCTCCAAAAAAAAAAAAAAAAAGAAAGAAAGAAAGAAAGGATTTGTAGTCTACAGGGTCAAATGTTGAAAAGTGTCAAAACAGGCACTAAAAATCGCCCACTGAATTTGACAATTGGCAATAGCAATTTGGGGAGGAAGAAATGAGAGTGGAGGGGAAGATGACAAACAAATATTAAGTAAGAATCTAATACATACCGGGAAATACACTACTGTTTTGCATATTCCATTTCACTTAATCTTCAGAAAAATCCTCCAGAAGAGGAAACAGAGGCTAAGAGACTTTCAGTAACCCTTGCACAATCATGCTGAAGATAATAGAGAAAGCTAGATTTACATACAATCCTATCCTGGATTCAAAGTGCCACCCTATTTCCATTATGCTAACTTTCAAGCCAGGTTATATTAAATTAACAAATGCCTTAACCTAAAAAAAAAGGTCATGTGTTCAGGTAATAGTTTCTTAGGGACTCCTACTAGAAAACTGTGACTGGCCGGGCGCGGTGGCTCAAGCCTGTAATCCCAGCACTTTGGGAGGCCGAGACGGGCGGATCACGAGGTCAGGAGATGGAGACCATCCTGGCTAACACGGTGAAACCCCGTCTCTACTAAAAAAATACAAAAAACTAGCCGGGCGAGGTGGCGGGCGCCTGTAGTCCCAGCTACTGGGAGGCTGAGACAGGAGAATGGCGTAAACCTGGGAGGCGGAGCTTGCAGTGAGCTGAGAACCGGCCACTGCACTCCAGCCCGGGCGACAGAGTGAGACTCCGTCTCAAAAAAAAAAAAAGAAAAGAAAAAAGAAAACTGTGACTGGATTCCTTTTACAAATTCTGGCTGCCATGCAAACATAATTATTCTACCTAGGACTGTTTCGGTATAATGTTAGCTTATCAGCCTCTGTCCTGCAAATTAGCCACACTGCACTGGTAGCATTCTTGGCCATGGTAAATACCAATGAATGGAAACTAAACTAATAGAGGTCACAAATTTGGTACCAAAAGAAGGGCAACAATGAAAATCTCTTTATGCTTCCCCTGTACTTTCTTTAACAGAAATTTTTCTATACCGAGTTATGTTTATTCATTTCCAACTTCTGTATGTTGATGAATACACAAAATTCCTTGATCTGGGAGAGATGATATC
The DNA here is from genome assembly GCF_001698545.2 of Rhinopithecus bieti. Lineage (NCBI taxonomy): Eukaryota > Metazoa > Chordata > Mammalia > Primates > Cercopithecidae > Rhinopithecus > Rhinopithecus bieti. The sequence continues at coordinate 3,431,544 of NW_016803416.1, forward strand.
ATAAGTACTCTTTCTGAGGATATCATCTAATCTCTTGGATTATTTTTTCAGCTCTAGTCTCTCCCACAAGACATCAGTGCTTTTTGCTGCTCAGTAAAATGCCTATCACATAACATAAGGTCAATGAATGTTCATTCTACCAGGCTGCTTTTTCCAGGCTGAGGTCACTGCAGGTGGATCCACAACACATGTGCCTCTTTAAAAAAGAGCCCAAGAATACACCAAGGCTGGAGTACAGAACTGATGCTCAATTTCAGGGCTCAACTGATTCAAACCCAATCAACCAGTGATATTGGTGGAAAGGGGTCCAGCGACTTTCCAGTTTTCCTAAATAGGAGAAAAGGGTATGTTTTATGAATGTACAATGGGAAGATATTTAAAGATTCTGAAATTTCTCTATGCTACTTTTATCCAGGGCACCTAGCCTCTCTTCACAGAGAATTTTAAGAGGAAAAGGTTATTCCATGGGGCCACAGGACCAGGATTTATATACACAGAATATTCACAGCCATGTGTCCCCAAACCAGCTTAATTAGAAGCAAAGAATATCTCCTTGTTTTGGCACTGTAGTGACTGCAGCTTGCAAGGTATGCATTCTCCTCCAGCTGATTCTATGGTGATATGGTTTGGCTGTGTCCCCACCCAAATCTCATCTTGAACTGGAGTTCCCATAATCCCCATGTGTCATAGGAGGGACTTGGTGGGAGGTAACTGAATCATGGGGGCAGTTACCCCCATGCTGCTCTTCTCTTGATAGTGAGTTCTCATGAGATCTGATGGTTTTATAAGGGACTTTTCCCTCTTTGCTTGACACTTCTCTCTCCTGCTGCCATGTGAAGAAGGATGTGTTTGCTTCCCCTTCCACCATGATTGTAAATTTCCTGAGGCCTCTCCAGCCATGTGCAAATGTGAGTCAATAAAACCTCTTTCTTTTTTAAATTACCCAGACTCAGGCAGTTATTTATAGCAGCATGAGAACGAACTAATACAGTAAATTGGTACCATTAGTGGGGTGCTGCTATAAGGATATCTGAAAATGTAGAAGCAACTTTGGAACTGGGTAACAGGCAGAAGTTGGAACAGCGTGGAAGGCTCAGAAGAAGACAGGAAAATGTGGGAAAGTTTAGAACTTCCTGGAGACTTGTTGAATGGTTTTGACCAAAATGCTGTGGACACTGAAGTACAGCCTGAGGAGGTCTCAGATGGAGATGAGGAACTCGTTGGGAACTTGAAAAAAGGTGACTCTTGACTCTTACTATGCTTTAGCAAAGAGACTGGCAGCTTTTTGCCCCTGCCCTAGAGATTTATGGAACTTTGAACTTGAGAGAGATGATTTAGGATATCTAGCAGAAGAAATTTATAAGCAGCAAAGCATTCAAGAGGTAACAGAGAATAAAAGATTGGAAAATTTGCAGCCTGATGATGCAGTAGAAAAGAAAAACCCATTTTCTAGGGAGAAATTCAAGCCAGCTACAGAAATTTGCATAAGTAATGAGGAGCCAAAGGCTAATCACCAAGACAATGAGGAAAATGTCTCCAGGGTATGTCAGATACATGATGGGTAGTGGGAGGGCCTGGGAGGGAAAAATGGTCCAGGGACCCCCTGCTGTGTGCAGCCTTGGGATTTGGTGCCCTGCATCCCAGCTGTTTCAGTTCCAGCTGTGGCTAAAAGGAGCCAACATACAGCTCAGGACATTGCTTCAGAGGGTGCAAGCCCCAAAGCCTTGGCAGTTTCCACTTGTTGTTGGTCTTGTGGGTACTAGAAGGCAAGAGTTGAAGTTTGGGAACCACCGCCTCCATTTCAGAGCATGTATGGAAACACCTGCATGTCCAGGCAGAAGTTTGCTGCAGAGACAAGCCCTCATGGAGAGCCACTCCTAGGGCAGTGTGGGAGGGAAATGTGGGGTAGGAGCTCCCACACAAAGTCCCCACTGGGACACTGCCTAGTGGAGCTATGAGAAGAGGGCTACCATCCTCCAGACTCCAGAACGGTAGACCCACCAACAGCTTGCACTGTGTGCTTGGAAAAGCTGCACTCAATGCCAGCCCATGCAAGCAGCCAGGAAGGGGGCTGGACCACGCAAACCCACCAGGGTGGAGCTGCCCAAGGCTGTAGGAGCCCACTTCTTGCATCAGTGTGACCTGGTTGTGAGACATGGAGTCAAAGGAGATCATGTTGGAACTTTAAGGTTTAATGACTGCCCGATAGGATTTCAGACTTGTACGGGGCATGTAGCCCCTTTGTTTTGGCCAATTTTTCCCATTTAGAATGGGTGTATTTACCCAATTCCTATACCCACGTTGTGTGTAGGAAATAACTAACTTACTTTTGATTTTACTGACTTATAGGAAGAAGGGACTTGCCTTGTCTCACATGAGACTTTGAACTTAGACTTTTGGGTTAATGCTGGAATAAGTTAAAACTTTGGGGGACTGTTGGGGAGGCATGATTGTGTTTTGAAATGTGAGTACATGAGATTTGATTTCCTATAATTCCCATGTGCCATGGGAGGGACTTGATGGGAGGTAATTGAATCATGGGGGAAGCTACCCCTATGCTGCTGTTCTCTCGATAATCAGTGAGTTCTCATGAGATCTGATGGCTTTATAAGGGTCTTTCCCCCCTTTTGCTCAGCACTTCTCTCTCCTGCTACTATGTGAAGAAAAATGTGTTTGCTTCCCCTTCTGCCATGATTGTAAGTTTCCTGAGGCCTCTCCAGCCCTGTGGATCTGTGAGTCAATTAAACCTCTTTCCTTTATAAATTACCCAGTCCCAGGCAGTTATTTATAGCAGCAGGAGAATGAACTAATATAGACGGCATATCTTTTTTTTTTTTTTTTTT
>NW_016803416.1:3434771-3453154 GCF_001698545.2 Rhinopithecus bieti
GCATATTTTTTTTTTTTTTTTTTTTTTTGAGACAGAGTCTTATTCTGTCGCAAGGCTGGATGGAGTGCAGTGGCTCAATCTCGGCTCACTGCAACCTCCACCTCCTGGGTTCAAGAGATTCTCCTGCCTCAGCCTCCTAAGTAGCTGAGACTACAGGCATGCGCCACCACATCCAGCTAATTTTTTGGATTTTTAGTAGAGATGGAGTTTCACCATGTTGGCCAGGATAGTCTTGATCTCTTGACCTTGTAATCTGCCTACCTCAGGCCTCTCAAAGTGCTGGGATTACAGATGTGAGCCACCATGCCCAGCCCAAATGTTATATTTTTTGTTAGACATGTTTTGGGGTATACATTTTATCAACAGGGAAATTAAAAAGAACAACAATAACAATAAACAGCATCAATTATTGCATACTGCACATGTGCCAGGGACTGTGGCTTAACTCTTCCAGTACCCCTATGCATTATGTGCCTTAATCACTCCATGTGTGTGCCAAACTCACACATGGAGTAATTTGCAGTGCCAGTGCATAATCAGGTATGTTTATTATAAAGTCTGTAATTATAATCATAAGATTAGAGACCAGTGGATTGCGCCCCACCCCACACCTTGTATTTTTTTAAAAAAATACCTACTGAAATATCAGCAGTGAAATTTGCTTTTAGGAGCTTGGAGTTGTGTCAGTTCCTGCCCATTTTCTCCCTGATTTTTCCTCTTCATCAGTAACTGAAACCCTTACATTTAGGGAGGCCAGTGGCTCCCCAGAAAAAAGTCTGCATTCCCCAGCCTCCCTTGCAGCTATCTATGCCTACAACTAAATTTTGGCAATGTGATATAAGCAAAAGTGGTATATAAAATTTCCGGGAAGTGTTCTTAACAGGAGGAGACCCATTATTCTTCATTATATTTTCCTTCCTGCTGGTTAGAGTTTACATGTAACCACTATGGTTCCAGAAGTCATTTTGGAATAGAAGCTGTACTCAGCATTACAATCGGTAAAAAAAGCTGTTTAGGCCACTTGCACCATGGACCACTGGCTCCTGCCCACAGACCTCTTGAATGTGTGGTAGGCACGCATTTCTACTTGTTTAAGCTATTGCCTTTATTTCCTGTTTCCCACAGTTCGGTTTAATTCCAACCAATACAAGAGCCTCATGACATCTCTTATATTGTTGTTAAGTTCAAAAATGGGATTGTCCTCTATGGGAACAGAAGTGACTTTAACAAGCATGTAGGTTCCTGTTGATAAGCACAACCAACAATATTAATGTCACATTGTTCCCCTTAATTCCAAATAACAATGTTTTCTCTTATCCAAGTCCAAACAATTAATCTGTGCCCATTGGAAGGTAATTGTTCAGCATCATGTATCCCCTTTCTTAAAACCCTTGAAGTCCTCCTTTATAGTAATTCTTAACCTAAGGCCAGCAAAGTATCATGTTTTTTTTTTTTTTTCCTCTTTTAGGGCTTGTACAATGTGTACACATTTCCAGAGCAAGACATTCTATGTCAACCCCAAGCTGTAACTAAGGACTTAGTAAACAAAACAGTCAGGGCTGGTTAACACTGCCTGGTGCCAAAAAATGGAAAAATCACCATCTTTATCAAATAGCAAAATCCTGAGTGAATGGAAAATGTTAAATGTTAATGCTTTGAATGTTTTGAATTGGTTTTTAATTTTGAGAAGAACATATATTTATTCACCTTTTAAAGCTAGAAAAGAACAACTTGAATAAAATTGAAAGCCCCAAGCTCTTCCCCTTCTAGAATTGAGACAGGACGTTTGAAGCTTTAGTATTATGGGCTGAATTGTGTCTCCCTAAACTTCATATGTAGAAACCCTAACCCCTAGTACCGCAGAACATGATGGGATTTGGAGTTAGGGACTTTAAAGAGGTCATTAAGGTAAAATGAGGTCACACAGGTGGGCCCTAAGCCAAGATGCCTGGCATTCTTCTAAGAAGAGGAAATTAGGACACAGACAACATACAGAGAAAATGTAGGTGAAGATAGAAGGCGAAAATGGCCATGGAAAAGCCAAAGAGAAAGACCTCAGAAGAAACTGACCCTGCCGCCATCTTGATCTCAGGCGTCTAGCTTCCAGTGCTGTGAGAAAACAAACTGCTCTTATCTAAGCCATCCAGTCTGTGATACTTTGTTATGGCCATTCGAGCAAATTTACACACTTTGTATATTCTGTCTCAGATTTACACAGATGTTGAGTCTCTGGGTTGGGTCTCTGAAAGCTTAGTATAGTGCCTTGGACACTATGTAAGCACACCATTTGTGTTTGTAATAAAATGAGTGGATTAATTTTAAAATGAAACCATCACTTACCTAGATTTCCTATGCTTTAACTCTCTATGAAGTGACAAATGGAAATTAAAACACCAACCCATTTTTCCTTCAGCCTCCTCTCTCCTTTTCCTCCTAATCTCAAGGCCAGCATTTGCATTCAAGTTTTTTTTTTTCCAGTCAATGATGGGAAGCAATGCTTATTGCATTGCTTTTATGTACGTTCTGCATTCTTCTAGAATTAGATACACCTCTACCAAAAAGTCAGAACATGATCATTAGTCTCTTGTTTGTAGCCTTACAAGATGCTGGAATAGTAGAGGAAATTTACGAGTCAATATGCAAGACATGAGCAAACTAATCTACCCTGAAAATAGAGCAACAAGACCAAAAAATTTACTGTTCCGGATTGTATTTGCCTGTTCTCTCTTCTCTTTAGGCATTAGGAGTTGAAAAGTTACTTGAACTCTTCCTTCTGGTCCATCCAAATTGGCAGAGTTTCAATCACAAAATTTCCCTCGAGGCATTCTTCCCTTCTTACTTCACATTTCAGATATTTATGAATGGGATTATGGAGAAATGTGAGGACAGGACCAATTTTGCTTAAACCTTTGCATGGTATACCTAACCCACAAAATGCTCAATAGAGTTGTCTTCTTTTAATGAATGAATAAACATCTCCAAATGGTGCCAACATTCTTTCAATCAGTTATTTGTTAAGTGCATCATCAATGCAGGTGCTGTGCCAAGTAGGGAGATAGAGAAGTATTGACAAAGAGCTCCAAGACTAAATAAAGGGACCATAAGTAGATGGTGATGATACGGTGTGATGTTAGATAAACACATATGAAATATTAATGGGAACATGCAAAATGAAAAACTATCCTATATTAGAGCAAGGGCTTTCCTGCAGACCTTTGTTCTCATCTTTTTCCCTACCTATTTTAGTTCTTCTTCAATTTCACCTACTCCTATAGTATTTTATTTATTATAGACAGTATGTACCCATCTTCTAAATTTTTTTAAGTTCCAAATTGGGCTGAACATTTTTGAAGCCCAGTTTATGTTTTATCCCTTTGGAGAAATTTTTCTAATGACAGTACTCTTGTCATCTCTCAGTGTTATGCCTTCCTTAGTTCTTACAATTCATTTAGCAATGACTCCAAGACCACCTTAAGAGAGCTTTCAGTTATTACCCTGAACTTCTATTTGCATCATGCATTGCTAGCATCTTTTATCTTTTACCTGCCTAGAGACTTTTCTTTCTTTCTCTCTCTTTCTTTCTTTCTTTCTTTCATTCTTTCTTTTCTTTCTTTCTTTCTTTTCTTTCTTTTATTTCTTTCTTTTCTTTCTTCTTTCTTTCTTTCTTTTTCTTTCTTTCTTCTTTCTTTCTTTCTATTTCTTTCTTTCTTTCTTCTTTCTTTCTTTCTCTCTTTCTTTCTTTTTTTTCTTTCTTTCTTTTCTTTCTCCACTAAAAATACACTCTGTCACCCAGGCTGGAGTACAGTGGCATGATCTTGGCTCACTGCAACCTCCACCTGCCAAGTTCAAGCAATTCTCCTGCCTCAGCCTCTTGAGCAGCTGGGATTACAGGCATGCACCACCACACCCTGGTAATTTTTGTATTTTTAGTAGAGATGGGGTTTTGCCATGATGGCCAGGCTGGTCTCGAGCTCCTGACCTCAAGTGATCTGTCTGCCTCAGCCTCCCAAAGTGCTGGGATTACAGGCCTGAGCCACTGCTCCTGACCTGAGTTGGCAGATTTCTTGAAGGCAGGGACCATGTATTCTTATAGCATGTAGGAAACTGAAAGAATTTAATGTTCATTTCGTCCATCTCCATCTTTTATAGGTAAGAAAACCCAGAGTCAAGTACACTGTACTTTGCCCTTAAGAACATACACAGTTAGGGAAAGAACACAACTAAAATGCAAAGCTAAAATGACTCAAAAAGAGGCATCAGATGCTTACAGTCTCAGCCCATTTTTTCAAGTGACACCTTTTTTATTTTTTGTCTCCTTCCTTTAATATTCTCTATCTCAGCCAGGCATAGTGGCTCACCCCTGTCATCCCAGCACTTTGGGAGGCCAAGGCAGGTGGATCACCTGAGGTCAGGAGTTCGAGACCAGCCTGGCCAACATGGTGAAACCCCGTCTCCACCAAAAACACAAAAATTAGCCAGGTGTGGTGGCACATGCATGTAATCCCAGCTACTTGGGAGCCTGAGGCAGGAGAATCACTTGAACCTGGGAGGTTGCAATGAGCTGAGATTGCGCCACTGTACTCCAGCCTGGACAACAGAGTGGGACTATGTCTCAAAAAAAAAAAAAAAAAAAAAAAAAAAAAAAAAACTCTATCTCTCTTGATCTTAGTCCCTATAAAAAAAAAAAGAAGTATTTTATCCCTAAAGAAACTATAGGGTTAAAGTTGTCTCAACTCTACAGACTTTGGAATTAGGTGGTTTGGCTTCAAATCACAAATCTTCTACTTACTTTTTTTTTTCCTTTGGGCATCTCCAAATCTCAGTTTCCTCTTGTCTGTAAAATAAAAATTAGAATACCCATTTCTTTGGATCTCTAATGAAGTGTTAGTACAACGCCTGACACAAAGTCAATGCTCCATGTATGAAATTATGACTATTATGAAATAAAATGCACAGACTTTAATGCAATCTTGATTTGACTAACATGAAAAGTGGAGATAAAAACTGTAAGAAAGCTCACAACGTATACAAGCCATCATTAAATTCTTCATGTGCAGTTGCAGTTATACTATTCAAACCTCAGCATATATATTATTTTTCTTATTTTTTTGTTTAGATTGTGCCATTCCTATTGAATATTACTACTTTTCTAAAAAAAAAAAAGTACAAAATCCTTGCCTTCTGATTAGAAATTAGGACCACCAGAGATATATCTCTTCACTTATTTGAACTAGTTCTCTCAGAAGATACTTCAGGACATTTATTACTGTTTGCAAATCTGAGGACGAGTGGCAAGGTAAAAGCAGCTATTCATTATTTCTAATCCCCTTTCCACTCTAACACAAAAACAGGAATCAATTAATTTCCTTCAGATACCTTCTTAGTTGAGTCCCATTGGCAGCGCTGACAGTTTCTAAGGACTTTCTTAGTAAATGATGTCATTAGGGCCTTGTGAGTTTCCTTCCTCTCTGCATGAGTCTCTCTTAAGACCAGAACATTCAATTTACTGCTCTTTTTCTTTCCTAGTGGACAGTTAAAATTTATGGTAAAATATGGAAAATTACCCCCACTGTAGTTTTCCTTCAGCTCTGCCAAGACAAAACAAAGAAAAGTTTGCCACAGAACTTACGGAATACCCAAACCATTCCTGCAAAATTGGAAAGGAATTTAGTGAGTCTCTGAGTTGCAGTCCATTGTGCTAATGCTCTGGCTGGAGATCTTTCTGCCTTGTACTGATGACCTTGCGGGAAGCTGCTAACTGCCTTTTCTCTTCTCCTTGAATCTCCAAACAACAGGATTCAGATGTGTTCACAGCAAGGCTCCACAGAATGCAATCAGGGTCAAAGAGTCTGTAGGTTTCCACCTGGGAGTTAACTAGTGCCTTTGTTAGGGTAGAATAAGAAGTGGGTGCAGAGGAAGTGAGAAAGGACATCCTCCTTTCTGTTTCTGCCTCTCCATCTCAGTCAGTTACAGCAGGACCTCATTACCTGGTGGAGACAAGTGGTAGCAGGATGTCTCTAGCAAAGCGGTGAAGTACAACAGAGGGATTTTGTCTTCAGGGGCAACCATGTAAGCAAAAGTATCATATATTTACCTGCTTCAAACTGCACGTGTGAGCTGAGATCGTGCCACAGAACTCCAGCCTGGGTGACAGGGCTAGATTCCGTCTAAAAAAAAAAAACAAAACCCTGCACATGGTTCACCCCCAGGGCCCCTCCACGGGGACAGAGGCCCTCAAACACTACTGCGATCAGATCACCCTAAGAGCTTGTTAAACAGGCGCATTCCCAAATTTTGCCTCTGAGAGGTTGTTTAGGGAGTGCAGGATGATGTCCAGAAATTTGAATTTGTAGTAAGCACTCCAGGTGGGACTGTGATGTAGATGTTCAGACCACACCTCCTGAAGCACTTCCCAGGAGAGTGTGTTGGGCGCCAGGCACCTCCTCCTTCAGAACTCACCAGCCCCCTGTCTTCATCTTCACCCTGGAGCTGTCTCACTGGAAACCTGAAATCTGACATAGGAGGTAATAACTGGAAAACTTTTCCTTCCCAGAAATGTCTTTTTTTTTTTTTAATTTTTATTTTTTTATTTTGGTGAGGGAGAAGAAGAAAGTGGCTAGTTTAGACAAATACTTTCAGGTTGGGTGCAGTGCCTCATACCTATAATCCCAGCACTCTGGGAGGCTGAGATAAGCAGATCACTTGAGGCCAGGAGTTCAAAACCAACCTGGGCAACATGGTGAAAACCCGTCTGTACAAAAAATACAAACATTAGGTGCAGTGGCATGCGCCTATAATCCCAGCTACTCAGGAGGCTGAGGCAGGAGAATCACTGGAACTCAGGAAGCGGAGGTTGCAGTGAACCAAGATTACACCACTGCACTCCAGCCTGGGCAACAGAGCGAGCTGTTTCAAAAATGTTTTTTAAAAAAGTGCTTTCACAGGGCCGGGTGCGGTGGCTCAAGCCTGTAATCCCAGCACTTTGGGAGGCCAAGACGGGCGGATCACGAGGTCAGGAGATCGAGACCATCCTGGCTAACACGGTGAACCCTCGTCTCTACTAAAAAATACAAAAAAACTAGCCGGGCGAGGTGGCGGGCGCCTGTAGTCCCAGCTACTCGGGAGGCTGAGGCAGGAGAATGGCGTGAACCCAGGCGGCGGAGCTTGCAGTGAGCTGAGATCCGGCCACTGCACTCCAGCCCGGGCGACAGAGCGAGACTCCGTCTCAAAAAAAAAAAAAAAAAAAAAAAAAAAAAAAAAAGTGCTTTCACATAAAGAAAAGATAGACATGAGGCAATTATGAGTATTTCAGGAGGTGAGGAAAGATGAGGACAATTTGTGCCTGAGCTCAGTAGTTAGTGGGTATCTGCTTTCAAATCACTGCAGGCTCAGCTCCATCTAGCAGAATAGGTGAACACAGAAAGCCCACGCCAGGGTCTCTCAGTGGAGTCCGGGACTTGTGACCCTCCCAGGCAGCCTGGGTCCCAGGAACCCCAAGGGAGCCATCGTGCCTGACTCTTTGGAATTTCTCCAGATCTGGCCAGGAATCTCAAACTTACCTTTCTTGATTCTCAATAAAAGTTCCTTAACAGACTTAAGCCCACTCTAAAGTTTGTCCCATCTGACTTTCTACCCGCTAGAATTGTGAATCTATCCTCATGTATTTGGCATCATCAGATCAGTTACTGACTGTCTTTGCAGCTTTTTAAATTTTTTGCACTTTTCCAAAGCAGGCTATCATTGATCACTGGAAAGCCTGGAAAGTTAAAAAGGTTCCTCAGATCTCTGTTGGACTCACTTCTCAGTGCTTGCGATGTTATAGAAAAACTAATGACAGTTGCTCCTTCTCAACTGAAGAAACCTAATGCATGTATTGCTGATTCAAGCTGTATAAATGTGACTCATTATTTTTGTTCATCAGGGCATTGGAGAGTAGAGGATGGTAATACGGTGTTCAGAACACCTACCAAGTCCCAGACATGGAGCTGGGTCCTCAGCACACTTTATGCAGTTGAAACCTCCTAACAGCCCTGCCTGGGAGATGTTGCTTACGACCATTTAATAGATACAGAAAGAGAAACTTAAATGACGTGGTGAAGTCACACACCTAGAAAGCAGAGAGCTGGGATTTGCCCTTCTAATTTCAATGCCCTCACTGTATTACACCACACCGTCTCCCTCCATTGAGCACATTGCAAATTACTTAATTATAAGTGATTAATCGTTAAGTGTCCACACCCTGAATTGATTGAGTGGGCACTCGGTAAAAGCATGCCCTTTTAGAAACCAAAAACCCACTCTGTATGAATACTTATGGGACAACATTTCCCCAGAAATGCCATATCGTATCAAAGCCATATCGTACCCAAACAACCAACAGATATTCCATAAAGTGCTTAACACTCTAGAGAAGGGTATGCTGCAATATCAAACCTATCTGGGCAGCATGCTGAACACTGCATTTCAGAACTGCATTCTCTATTCAGCCAGAGACAGAATGGCTTTTTAAATCCAGGGCATTAGTTCAAATCTGTTCTAGGTTTGAATTGACAGAACATTGTTCCCTCCTGGCCGCCTTGCAGCCGTCCATGCTTATTCTCAGTAAACTGGTGTTCCCAAGAGGCAGAGGTGCCTGTGCACAAACTCTGAATGCCACTGGCCTCTGCCTAATCACATGGCAGAGCTGGGGGAAACCTGAGGAAAAGATCGGCTTCCTTTAAAAACATTTCCCAAAGGGACCCCACGCTTAAGGCAAAACAGATGTTCCTGAGAAACATCAGGCTAAAGGGAACCATGTGCCCTGCCATAGCCATCCCACATTCAGATCATCCCCTTGGTCACGTCCTCTCTTTTTCCAATCTTCTTCATTTTTATATCTTAAAAGCAGCATCCAGGCACGTGCACGTGCATACATATGTGCGCAGACACACACACACACACACACACACACACACACAGTGGTCAGAAGTCCAGTGGTAGACTTACTCAATGTATAATAAAATCTCAGAATAATGGAAAATCTTCCAGCTTTGCCACAAACAATTCGTGTGTGACCCTATCCAATGACCCTATCCAATAACAGCACACACACCTGCCACTACTGAACACTTAACTCCAGCAGGCCCTGGGCAAGCTGCTTCCTGTAGATGTGTATATGAGGAAACGGAGGCTTACAGAAGTTCCAAGATTATGCGCATAGCCAACTATGGTCCTAGGATACAAACCAAATCAGTTTGACTCTAAAATCTAAGCTCTAAAGCCCCAAACTGCATAACCTTCCAAGTCACGGCACCTCTATGAGAAGGATCCTTAAAATAGGTATGTTGGACCAGTTTGAGATTTTAGAGGGTCAAAAGAGAGCCCATAGGTATTGTGGAATATTTTGTTTGTTTCCTTGAGTTATTGTAATTGTTTGCCAAAAATTTTTTTTGTTTAAAGTTTGAACTTGAATATCATTAGCGGAGACATCTGTCCCCCAGTTAATCCAGGGCTCACCTCTCTTCCCACGTTAGACTCTGCTCTTTGCCTGCTGCCTGTTTTCTGAAAGCATTTGAGTTTTCAACCCCTGAACACTCTATAAATATTTCTTTATCTTGACCATTTATAATCTCGACATCACTGAAAGATCTATAGTCATAAAAGCAGGTTGGGTATAAAGTAGAAACTAGTGAAATCAAAGTGAGAGACATTGAAATTAACAACATGATAAAGTACCAAGTTTGGGCTTATATGAGAAATGGCAAATATTATTCATCTGAAATGCCCATTCTGATCCATGTTTAGTATATAAATGGAATAAGGTATTAAAAAGGATTCTGAGGCTGTACCTTAACACAGTGGAATGCTGACTGAGTCGTGAAGTCATTTTAGCAACAGGATGTTTTTCTTCCTTTCCTTTCCCTTTCTTCTTCTTCTTCTTTTTTTTAATTTTTTGGTTGTATTGTGTTTAGAGACAGCATCTCATCATGTTGCCCAGGCTGGATTCAAACTCCTGGGCTCAAGCCATCCGCCTGCCTCAGCCTTGCAAGTAGCTGAGACTATTGGTGCGTGCCACTGCATCTGGCTCCAGATGCCTTTTCTTAAATAAAAGCTTTTAAAGATCCCATTAATAAAACAGATGAAAGTGGAGTTACTGCGTCCCCTGATGCACTACCCTGCTTTAATCCACTATAATTATTGATGTGCTACCTTCATTGAGATCCTATGACTCCCTAGAGAAAAATTTTTAAATTATTGACAAAGATGTTCTCAGAGGTTCTGTTATACTCTGACGCACTCTGATTTGTTGAGACGTCAAGAACCTTTGTAGATAATCAGGTCTGGGTGCAGTGGCTCAGGCCTGTAATCCCAGCACTTTGGGAGGCCAAGGCAGGCACATCACCTGAGGTCAGGTGTTCAAGACCAGCCTGGCCAAAAAACGGTGAAACCCCATCTCTACTAAAAATACAAAAATTAGCCAGGTGTGGTGGTGCATGTCTGTAATCCCAGCTACTCAGGAGGCTGAGGCAGGAGAAACCCTTGAACTGGGGAGGCAGAAGTTGCAGTGAACCGAGATCGCATCACTGTACTTCAGCAGGGGCAACAGAGGCAGACTCTGTCTCAGAAAAAAAGAGTAGACAATCAGGAGCATCACAAAGGAAAATAGGCCAACCACTGTGGCTCAGGCCTATAATCCCAGCACTTGGGGAGGCTGAGGCAGGCAGATCACTCGAGGTCAGGAGTTTGAGACCAGCCTGGCCAACGTGGTGAAACATCTACTAAAAATAAAAAATTAGCTGGGCGTGGTGGTGGTCACCTGTAATCTCAGGAGGCTGAGGTACGAGAATCACCTGAACCCAGGAAGCGGAGGTTGCAGTGAGCCATGATTGCGCCACTGCACTTCAACCTTGGCGACAGTGAGACCCTGTCCCAAAAAAAAGGAAAATTGAGGCTTTTGCTTAAATTATTGAATCAACTTTAACACGGGCAAACCCACCTCAGGCAAAGATACATTTCCATTTCTATCATTTCACGGATGTTTATCTGGCAAGTCAGACCACCTCTGCCATGTTCTCTGTAGTCCAAGCTGCCATCATCTCTCAACTGGATTACTGCAAGTGCCTCCTGGCTGGCCTCTCTGCTTTGCCCTTACCCCCCATTATCTATCCACCAGATGAATAAGGACACAGAGAGTGGACCCTCTCCATGTTAGATCAACTCACTTCTCTGCTCAAACCCTACAATGACTTCCCATTTTATTCAGAATAAATCCCCAAGTCCTCATGACAACCTGCAATTCCCTGCAGGTATCTGCTGGAACTGTCCTCTCTGATAACATCTTTATTCACTCTTTCCGTACTATGCTCTAGGGCAGTGGTTTGCAAAGTGCAATTTCTGGGGACCTTTCAGGGATCTGGGAGGTCAAAATTACTTTTATTCTAATACTAAGATGTTGCTTTCATGCTCATTTTCTCAGAGCACAAACAGTTTATCAATATAGTTTTAGATTCCACACTGTATTTACTCTACAAAAGACTGCCATTTGTTGAGTTTTTGAGATAGTATTAAAGGGAAAATAACTACAAAGATCTGAAAAGGCTGTTAAAATTTCTTCCATTTTCCAGCCATGAATCTGTGTGAAGCCAGATTTTAAAATATGCTAAAACCAAAACAAAATCCTAAAACAGATTGGATACAGAAGCAGCTATAAGAATCTAAATCTAATAAAATATCCTCCAATAAGTCAGACATTGCAGAGGTGTGAAAAATGCAGAGACAATGTTAGTCTTCTCATTATTTTTAATTTTGGAAATATAATTATTTAAAATTAAAAAGATTACTTATATGAACATGTATTATGGTCTATTATAGTAATTTGTAAGTGAATCAGTAACTATTTTCTAATTTTCTTGAGTTTTAAATTTCGTAATATGCCTTCAGAATTGACTAGAGCAAGAAAAAGAAAAAAATAAAATTTTTTTCTGATAAGATATCAATAGAATCCATATGACCAATGCTCTTCAAGGTCTTCAACATTTATAGGAGTGTAAAGGAGGCCTGTTAGCAAAAATTTGAGAACTAACTGGCTCAGTAACATCATTGGCCCTTCTATGTTCTTCTCCATGCCAAAAAGATGATCAAGTAATTGTCTCATGTATTATGGAGGGCTGAGAAGTCCAAGATCTTTCAGTTGGCATCTGGAGACTCGGAGAGAGGACAGTGTGTTTCAGTTCACATCTGAAGGCAGGAGAAGACTGATGTCCCAGCCTAAACACAGGCAGAGAGAAAGCAATTCTTTCTTCCCTCATCCGTTTATTGTACTCCAGGCCTATCAGTGGATTAGATGAGGCCCCCTACAATTGGAGAAGGGGAATCTGCTTTACTCCCTCTACCAACCCAATCTTAAGTCATCCCCAGAAACAACCTCATGGGTACACCCAGAAAAAAGGTTTAACCAATATCTGCACCTCATTGTCCGTCCCAAGTTGACACAAGCAAAACTAACTATCCAACCTCCATTCTTTAGGTCACTATTCAAATATTATTTTAGATCAGAGAGAGGGTTTCTATAGTATCTGTATCAATAACACCAAACACTCATATCCCCTGTTTCCCTAACCAACGCTTCAGTTTTCTTCATGTATCACCCATTTATAATTATGTATCTATCATTTTGTTTCTTCTTCCTAACTATAATATTAGCTTCTTTTTCCTTTTCTTTTCTTCTTTTTTTTTTGAGATGAGTCTCGCTCTGTTACCCAGGCTGGAGTGTAGTGGCGCGATCGTCGGCTCAACTGCAGCTCCGCCATCCCGAGTTCACGCCATCCCTGCCTCCAGCCTCCTGAGTAACTGGGACTATCAGGCTTCCGCCACCACAGACCGGTAATTTTTTTGTAATTTTTAGTAAGCGGGGTTTCACTGGTTAGCCAGTAATGGTCTCGATCTCTGACCTCATGATCCACCCACCTCAGCCTCCCAAAGTGCTGGGGGATTACTAGGTATCAGCCACCCACCCGGCCAATATTAGCTTCTTGGGACTGCTTGAACAGTTAGTTCCTTGTTGTAGTCCCAGTGCCTAGAACTGGCAATAGTAGGTCCTTAATAAAATATTTATTGATGAATGCATCAATACTACTTATGTAGACTAAGACTACAAGTTAAGGTTTGAGGAAAGAATGTTAATAGAGAGAAGAATCGAAATTGCCCTGAGTGATATTGTAATGTGTATGGTATCAAACACAGTAATTTAACAAACGAGATATTTTTTCTTTTCAAACTAGAAGTCTAGAGGCTAGACAAGTACAGGAAAGGTATCGGTGGAGCTGGTTTTACAAAGTTCTCAGAAACTCTATGGATATGACCCTTTCTTCAATGGTTCATATGTCAGGTAGAGAGTACAGACATCATAGTCCTGTATTCTTAAAGGAAAGGATAAGAAAGGAGGTAAAGCCGGATCATCATTATTATTATTATTATTATTTATTAATTTTTTTTTTTTTTTTTTTTTGAGGTGGAGTCTGGCTCTGTATGCCCGGACTGGAGTGCATGGGCCAGATCTCAGCTCACTGCAAGCTCCGCCTCCATGAGTTTACGCCATTCTCCTGCGCTCAGGCCTCCCGAGTACTGGACTACAGGCGCCGCACTCGCCCAGCTAGTTTTTGTATTTTTAAGTAGAGACGGGGTTTCACCGTGTTAGGCCAGGATGGGTCTCATATCCTGAACTCGTGATCCGCGTCTCGGCCTCCCAAAGTGCTGGGAATTACAGGCTTGAGCCACCGCTGCCCGGCCTGCATCATCATTATTTTAAAGAAAGATTTTCAGAAGCTGCTACTCAGCAATCCTGCCACTCAACAATCCTGCCTACATTCATTGGCCAGATTTAATCAAATTACCATACCTGGTTGCAAGTGAGTCTGAAAAATATGCTTTTAATCTGAGTGGACACACACATAACTAAAATGTTGGGGATGGTTCCAGAGAGGAAAGGAGGAGCAGACGTTGGGAGGCCATCAGCAGTCCCTGCTATAGGTAGGTATTGTATTTGTCTGCACAATTCTGGTGATGGAATTCCTTTTCCATTAAGGAACTCTTCCCCACTCTATACTATTTCTTGTGGTCCTGGTGATATCCGCACAGTACTTCCTCTACTAGATGTGAAAAAGTGACCTAGGCTAGGTGAGTTATCGTATCATATCCTCTCGACCCATTGATCAGTCCAGAGATGACCACATGACCCAAGCAAAGCCTGGAAAGGGCAGACACGGCCACACAGATCTGCCTGTAAGATTTCCATATAAAGGATAAAAGATCAAACCTTTTTGTCTTGGGGTTGCTAAGCTGGGAATTCATGAATCCAGGACCACTGACATTCATCTCACCTCAGCTTCATGAAATATGTTATATCTGCAATAGAAGAGAATGAGGCTAACACACAAAGACAAACAGATCCATAGAGTGGAGAAATAACAATGTTATATTATAAATTCTTGGATCCAAGTGTGCCTGAAGCCTGATGTCTCAGGTATGAGATCCAGTAAATTCTTTATATTTTATTTTTTGCTTAAGTTGGACTTTTCTTTCTTTCTTTCTTTCTTTCTCTTTCTTTCTTTTCTTTTTCTTTTTTCCTTCCTTCCTTCCTTCCTTCCTTTTCTTTCCTTCCTTCCTTCTTTCTTTTCTTCTTTCCTCTCTTTCTCTATTTCTTTCTTTCCCTCCCTCCCTCCCTCCTTTCCTTCCTTCCTTCCTTCCTTCCTTCCTTCCTTCCTTCCTTCCTTCCTTCCTCTCTTCCTTCCTCTCTCTCTCTTTCTTTCTTTTTCTTTTCTTTTCTCTCTCTTTCTTTTGAGATGGGGCCTTACTCTGTCACCTAGGCTGGAGTACAGTGGTGACCTCTCAGGCTCAAGCGATCTTTCCACCTCAGCCTCCTGAGCAGCTGGGCCCACAGGCATGCACCACCACACCTGATTAATTTTTAAATGTTTTGTAGAGATGGGGTCTTCCTATGTTGCCCAGGTTGGCCTCGCAACCTGGGCTTAAACAATCCTCCCACCTTGGCCACCCAAATTGCTGGGATTATGTAAACCACCATTCCCGGCCTTCAGTTGGTTTTTGTTGCATTTGAAATTCTCAACTAAAATTTGTATCACTGTCTCTGTAAAACATTGTCACTGTTTTCTTTAAAATTGTTCAAAATATTATTTACCACTTAATAAAGATTAATGTCTGATGTGAAAAAGAGAGAATGTATGTCTATCTCTGCCTCAGACACATAATTTCAAAGTCTGGGTTATCTCCTCTGAAAAGCTCTCCCTGACAAATCTTTTTTTCCCACTATCTCTGTCCACCATTGCCTGCTTGATGCCCTTCTCTTGGTTAGAGTGTCCAGCACCTTTCTAACATAATACTTACCATACTGTATTGAAATGACCTGTTTCTAGGAGTGCCTGTCCCTTTAGATCACAATTTCCTTAAGGACAGTGGACTATCTTTGTCCTACCTTTAACCCTCATGTCTCCAGTACTTACCTCCCTGCTGGGTGAATAAAAATGATTGTATTAAATCTAGTGCTACAAATATGCACCTACAACCTTTTATCACCACCTCGTGGTAGAGGGTTAAATTACTCTTCTGTTTCCTTTGGAATATAGCAAACAAATCAAGTCCCCTTGGAAGAGGAAACTACAAAACTAAAGTGATGATAAATGAAAGCATCACCATCCAGTTGACTAAACTAGAGTAAATTTCTCAAAAATGGAATGGCTGAAAGGGTGCCAAGTCAAAACTACCCTAAAATAGCAGACCAATGTCATTAATTTTAAGTAACTCTCAAGAAAGTTCAAATTATAAGAGCATATTCTGGCAAATAAATCTTAATTTATGGTTGTGAAATTTTGTAATATTGCATCAAAAGATTTTTTAAAATCTGGTTCATTTTTGCATGAAATGGTTTAAGGTCAGTACATTTCCAGCAGTTGTTCTCCTTGAGGAGAAAACCAAGCTCTGGTGCAATCACAGACCCTGAGTGACCATTGATTCCAACTGGCTGCATTTCAGTGTCAAAAAAATGTTTGTCTTCGGGGACACGAGCAGATATTAAATCAAATATGACATTTCCCACTTCTTGACGAAGGCTTCCCTAGCTTTTCCCCATAATTGTCTCTGCCATCTGACAGCCATGTATCTCTCAGCAATGCCCCCTTTTAATAATCTTTATTGAGATATATTCATTATTATTTTATTTTTTGACAATGAGTCTCGTTTTGTTGCCCAGGCTGGAGTGCAGTGGTACAATCATAGCTCACTGCTGCCTCAGATTCCTGGGCTCAAGCAATCCTCCCACCTCAACCTCTGGAGTAACTGGGACTACAGGCACATGCCACCATACTCAGCTAATTTTAGAATTTTTTGCAGACATGAGGTCTCACTGTGTTGCCCAGCCTGGTCTCGAACTCCTAGGCTCAAGTAATCCTCCCACCTCAGCCTCCCAAAGTGCTGAGACTACAGATGTGAGGCACCATGCCTGGCTGAGATATATTCATATAACATACAATGCACCCAATTAAAGTGTAAAATTCAATGGTTCTTAGTATATATATTCAAACAGTTGTGCAACTATCACAATTTTGAAGTTTCATTACACCAAAAAAAAAAAAACCAAACAAACCAAAACCCTGCACCCATTAGCAGTGAACCCTCATCTCCTTCCCTGACACCCCACCCATCCCTAGGCAACTACTAATCAACTTTCTCTCTTTATAGATTTGCCTCTCCTGGGCATTTAATTTAAATGAAATTGCACAATGTGAGGTCCTTTGTAACTGGCCTCTTTCATTTAGCATGATGTTTCAAGGTGTATCCATGTTGTAGCATGCATCAGGATTTTCTTTTCTTGCTAAATAATATTCCACCGTATTTATATGCCATATTTTATTTATCCATTCATAAGTTGATAGACATTTGGGTTGTATCCACTTTTGTTTGGGTCATTATAAATAAAGGTGTTATGAACATTTTCATACAAGTCATAGAGTGATAGATTTTCACTTCTCTTGGATATATTACTGAGGATTGTAACCGCTGGGTCATGTAGTAACTCTATGTTTAATCTTGTTTTTCTTTTTTTTTTGAGACAGAGTCTTGCTCTGTTGCTCAGGCTTGGAGACCGGTGGTGCAATCGCAGCACACTGCAGCCTCAGCTTCCTGGTCTCAGATGGTTCTCCTACTTCAGTGTCCCAAATAGGTGGGACCACAGGCGCATGGCCCCATGCCCGGCTAATTTTTGTATGTTTTGTAGAGACGGGGTTTTGCCATGTTGCCCAGGCTGGTCTTGAAATCCTGGGGTCAAGCAATCTGCCCATCTCAGCCTCCCAAAGCGCTGGGATTGCAGGCGTGAACCATCGCGCCCAGCCTATGTTTAATCTTTTGATGAACTGACAAGCTTTTCCAAAGTGGCTGCCCTGTTTTACATTTCCACCAGTAGTGTATGAGGTTTCCAATTTCTCCTCATCCTTGTCTACACTCATTATTGTCTGTCTTTTTAATTTTAGTCATCCTAGTGGGTGTGAAGAGCTATCTCATTATGACTGTGGTTTGTATTTCCTGATGGTTAATGATATTGAGCATCTTTTCTTGTGCTTATTGGCCATTTGTATATTTCCTTTGGGAAAATGCCTATTCACATACTTTGCCCATTTTATAATCAGGTTATTTGTCTTTTTTATTATGTAGTTGTAAGAGTTCTTTACATATTTTAGATATATCCCATTTGCAAAACTTTTCTCCCATTCTGTAGGTTGTTTTTTCATTTTCTTGAAGTATCTTTTGAAGCATAAAAGTTTTAAGTTTTGATCAAGTCCAGTTCATTTTTTTTTTTTTTTTTTGGCTTCTTGTGATTTTGTTGTGATATTATTGTCAAATTCAAGGTCATGAAGATTTAATCTTCCACTATTCTTTTATGGGTTTTATAGTTACGGCTCTTATATTTAAATCTTTGATCCAATTTAAGTTTTGTATGTGGTGAGAGGTAGAGGCCAAACTTTATTACTTTGCATGTGGCTATCCAATTATCCCAGCCTATTTGTTGAAAAGACTCTACTCTCCACTCTTGTTGAAAATCAATTGCCTGTAAATGTGAGGGTTTATTTCTGGACTCCTGACTCTCTTCCATTGAACTATATGTCTATACTTATAATACTACCACATTGCCTTATTATAGTTTTATGTTTTGAAATCAGTCCTTCAACTTCATTCTTTTTTTTTGTTGTTGTTGTTGTTGTTGAGACAGAGTCTCGCTCTGTCGTCCAGGCTGGAGTGCAGTGGCCGGATCTCAGCTCACTGCAAGCTCCGCCTCCTGGGTTTTCGCCATTCTCTTGCCTCAGCCTCCCGAGTAGCTGGGACTACAGGCGCCCGCC
>NW_016803416.1:3453297-3455224 GCF_001698545.2 Rhinopithecus bieti
GAGATAGTATTAAAGGGAAAAATAACTACAAAGATCTGAAAAGGCTGTTAAAATTTCTTCCATTTTTCCAGCCATGAATCTGTGTGAAGCCAGATTTTTAAAAATATGCTAAAACCAAAACAAAATCCTAAAACAGATTGGATACAGAAGCAGCTATAAGAATCTAAAAATATCCTCCAATAAGTCAGACATTGCAGAGGTGTGCAAAAATGCAAGACAATGTTAGTCTTCTCATTATTTTTATTTTGGAAAATATAATTTAATTTAAATAAAAGATTACTTATATGAACATGTATTATGTCTATTATAGTAATTTTAAGTGAATCAGTAACTATTTTCTAATTTTCTGAGTTTTAATTTCTAATATGCCTTCAGAATTGACTAGAGCAAGAAAAAGAAAAAAATAAATTTTTTTCTGATAAATATCAATAGAATCCATATGACCAATGCTCTTCAAGGTCTTCAACAATTTATAGGAGTGTAAAGGGGGCCTGTTAGCAAAAAATTTGAGAACTACTGCTCTAAACTCATTGGCCTTCTAATTGTTCTTCTCCATGCCAAAAAGAGATCAAGTAATTGTCTCATGTAATTATGGAGGGCTGAGAAGTCCAAGATCTTCAGTTGGCAATCTGGAGACTCGGGAGAGCTGACAGTGTGTTTCAGTTCACATCTGAAGGCAGGAGAAGACTGATGTCCCAGCTAAAACACAGGCAGAGAGAAAGCATTCTTTCTTCCTCATCCGTTTATTGTACTCAGGCCTTCAGTGGATTAGATGAGGCCCACCTACATTGGAAAGGGGAATCTGCTTTACTCCCTCTACCAACTCAAATCTTAATCTCACCCAGAAACAACCTCATGGGTACACCCAGAAAAAAGGTTTAACCAAATATCTGGCACCTCATGGTCCAGTCAAGTTGACACACAAAACTAACTATCACATCCTCCATTCATTTAGGTCACTATTCAAATATTATTTTATCAGAGAGAGGTTTTCCTATAGTATCCTGTATAAAATAACACCAAACACTCCATATCCCCTGTTTCCCTAACCACGCTTCAGTTTTCTTTGCATGTATCACCATTTATAAATTATGTATCTATCATTTTGTTTCTTCTTCCCTACTATAATATTAGCTTCCTTTTTCTTTTCTTTTCTTCTTTTTTTTTGAGATGGAGTCTCGCTCTGTTACCCAGGCTGGAGTGTAGTGGCGCGATCTCGGCTCACTGCAGCTCCGCCTCCCGAGTTCACGCCATTCTCCTGCCTCAGCCTCCTGAGTAACTGGGACTACAGGCTTCCGCCACCACAACCGGCTAATTTTTTGTATTTTTAGTAGAGACGGGGTTTCACTGTGTTAGCCAGTATGGTCTCGATCTTCTGACCTCATGATCCACCCACCTCAGCCTCCCAAAGTGCTGGGATTACAGGTATCAGCCACCACACCCGGCCCAATATTAGCTTCTTGGGCTGCTTGAACAGTTTAGTTCCTTGTTGTAGTCCCAGTGCCTAGAACTGGCACATAGTAGGTCTTAATAAATATTTATTGATGAATGCATCATACTACTTATGTAGACTTAAGACTACAATTAAGGTTTGAGGAAAGAATGTTAATAGAGAGAAAGAATCGAATTGCCCTGAGGTGAATTGTAATGTGTATGTATCAAACACAGTAATTTAAACAAGACAGATATTTCTTTCTTTCAACTAGAAGTCTAGAGCTAGACAGTACAGGAAAGGTATGGTGACTGGTTTACAAAGTTCTCAGAAACTCTATGGTATGACCCTTTCTTCATGGTTCAATATGTCAGGTAGAGAGTCAGACATCATATCCTTATTCTTAAAGGAAAGGACTAAGAAAAAAAGCGAGGTAAAGCGTGCATCATCATTATTATTATTATTATTATTATTATTTTTTTTTTTTTTTTTTTT
>NW_016803416.1:3459198-3488966 GCF_001698545.2 Rhinopithecus bieti
TTTTTTTTTGGCTTCTTGTGATTTTGTTGTGATATTATTGTCAAATTCAAGGTCATGAAGATTTAATCTTCCACTATTCTTTTATGGGTTTTATAGTTACGGCTCTTATATTTAAATCTTTGATCCAATTTAAGTTTTGTATGTGGTGAGAGGTAGAGGCCAAACTTTATTACTTTGCATGTGGCTATCCAATTATCCCAGCCTATTTGTTGAAAAGACTCTACTCTCCACTCTTGTTGAAAATCAATTGCCTGTAAATGTGAGGGTTTATTTCTGGACTCCTGACTCTCTTCCATTGAACTATATGTCTATACTTATAATACTACCACATTGCCTTATTATAGTTTTATGTTTTGAAATCAGTCCTTCAACTTCATTCTTTTTTTTTGTTGTTGTTGTTGTTGTTGAGACAGAGTCTCGCTCTGTCGTCCAGGCTGGAGTGCAGTGGCCGGATCTCAGCTCACTGCAAGCTCCGCCTCCTGGGTTTTCGCCATTCTCTTGCCTCAGCCTCCCGAGTAGCTGGGACTACAGGCGCCCGCCACCTCGCCCGGCTAGTTTTTTGTATTTTTTTTAGTAGAGACGGAGTTTCACCGTGTTAGCCAGGATGGTCTCGATCTCCTGACCTCGTGATCCGCCCGTCTCGGCCTCCCAAAGTGCTGGGATTACAGGCTTGACATAAATATTCTTTATTGGATCAACTAGTTTCCATTGATTTCTGGTTTCCTAGGTGTTTTTATTATGAAAAAGTGCTGAATGTTGTTAAATATTTTACATCTATTTAATGACCATGTGTTTTTTGTTCTTCCGTTGATGTGGTATATTACATTGACTGGTCTTGAGATGTTAAACAAGCCTTGCATTTTACTTGGTCTTGATGTGGAAAACATTTTATACATTGCCAGATTCAGTTTACAAGTATTTTGTTGAGGATTTTTGCATTTCTATTTATAGGAGATATTGGCGGATGGTTCTGTGAAGTCTTTGTGTGTTTCTTTGTGTTAGGGAAATACCGGCCTCAAAGAATAAGTTGTGAAGTGTTCCCTCTTCTTCTATTTTTTTGGAAGAGTTTTTGAAGATTGGTCTTCATTCCTCTTTAAGAGCTTGTTTGGGGGTTCCAGCAGGGGAGCGCAGCTACTCGTATACCCTTGATGGAAGACCAGTCCTCCTCTACTGGGGATGATTGTCCTCTTCCATTGAGTGTACAGTCTTTGAGAGGGGTGCACATGGAGCAGTGAGGGAGGAAGGGGATACCCGCCTAGCCAGCCAGATCAGGTGAATCAACCCTGGCGATTAATGGGGTAACAGATGTTGCAGCTAGATCACTCTCACATCCAGGACTGGTCTTCATTACTCTTTAAAAGATGTTTGCTAGATATCACCTGTAAAGTCATCTGGGACTGGGCGTGTGTGTGTGTGTGTGTGTGTGTGTGTGTGTGTGTGTGTGTAGTGTTTTGGTTGCTAATTCAATCTCTTGTTATAGTCTATTCAGATTTCCATTTCTTTTGGGTCAGTTTTGATAGTTTTGAGACAGTGGTGGCTCACGTCTGTAATCCCAGCTACTCAGAAGGGTGAGGTGGGAGGATTGCTTGATTTGAGGAGTCAGAGACCAGCCTGAGCAACATAACAAGACTCCATCTGAAGAAAAAAAAAAAAAGTTTTGATAATTTGTGTCTTTTAGGAATCTTCCATTTCTTTTAGGTTAATTTGTTGACATACAATTATTCATGGTCTTTCCTTATAATCCTTTTTATTTCTGTAACATTTGTAGAGATATCGCCTCTTTTTATTTCTGATTTTAGTAATTGAGTCTTTTTATTTGCTTGGTCAATCTAGCTAAAGGTTTGAGAATTTTGTTGAACTTTTCAAAGAAACAACTTTCTATTTTGTTGATTTTCTCTATTGTTTTTCTATGTTCCATTTCATTAATTTCTACTCTTTATAGTCTTTATTCTTGCCTTACTTATGCTTGACTTGGGTTTAGCTTTTCTTTTTTCTCCAATGTCTTAAGTTGGAAGGTTATTAATTTGAGATCTTTCTTCTTTTGAGGTGGATACTTACAGATATAAATTTTCATCTAGGCAATGTTTAGCTCTATCCCAAAAGTTTTACATGTGAGCCTTCAGTTTCATTCATTTCACATTATTTTTTTTTTTTTTTTTTTTTTTTTTTTTGAGACTGAGTCTCACTCTGTTGCCCAGGCTGGAGTGTGAGGTGCTATCTCAGCTCATTGCAAACCCTGCCTCCTAGGTTAAAGTGATTCTCCTGCCTCAGCCTCCCAAGTAGCTGGGATTATAGGTGCACGCCACTGCTGCCAGCTAATTTTTGTATTTTTTGTAGAGATGGGGCTTCACTGTGTTGGCCAGGCTGGTGTTGAACTCCTGAACTCAGGTCATCCACCTGCCTCAGTCTCCCAAAGTGCTGGGATTACAGGCATGAGTCACCATGCCTGGCGTTTCACAGTATTTCTAACTTTGTACTTTCTTCTTTGACCAATTGGTTATTTAGGTGGGTGTTATTTCATTTTCACCTTTTTGCGAATTTTCCAAATTTCTTTCTATTATACAATTTTCATTTCACTTCACTGTATTAGAGAATATACTTTGTATAATTTCAATCCTTATACATTTATTGAGGCTGCTTTATGGTCTAACATATACTCTATCCTGGAGAATGTTACAAGTGCACTTGAGAAGAATGCGTATTCTGCTTTTGTTGCGTAGAGTGTTCTAAAGATGTCTGTGGCTGGGTGCACAGACATGTGCTCATGCCTGTAATCCTGGTGTTTTGGGAGGCCAAGACAGGCAAATTGCTTGAGCCCGGGAGTTTGAGACTGGCCTTGGGCAACATGGCGAAGCCCCATCTCTACTAAAAATACAAAAATTAGCTGGGCGTAGTGGCACATGCCTGTAGTCCCAGCTACTTGGGAGGTTGAGGCAGGAAAATTGCTTGAGCCTGGGAGGTGGAGATTGCAGTGAGCCGAGATCACACAACTGCACTCCAGCCTGGGTCACAGAACAAGACCCTGTTGCAAAACTAAATAAATAAATAAATAAAAATAAAGATGTCTGTTAGCTCTGGATGGCTATAGCACTGTTCAGTGTTTTATTACCTACTGATCTTCTGCCTAGTGGTTCTAACCATTATTGGAAGTGGGTTATTTACAGCTCCAACTATTACTGTTGAATTGTCTTTTCAATTCTGTCAATTTTTGCTTTATATATTTTGAAGTTCTATTGTTAGGTACATACATGTTTATAATTATTATATTTTCCCAATACATTGAAAAATGTACTAGAGATAAAGAGGGACCTTGTATATCTAACAACTTTTTGTCTATTTTCAAGCCTCTTTTGCTACAGGAGACAGTTTCAATTCAAAGATACAGGCTGGGTGCAGTGGCTCACTCCTGTAGTCTTAGCACTTTGGGAGCACAAGGCAGGCAGATCACTTGAAGTCAGGAGTTTGAGACCAGCCTGGCCAACTAAAAACACAAAAATTAGCCGGGCATCGTGGTGGATGCCTGTAATCCCAGCTACTTGGGAGGCTGAGGCAGGAGAATTGCTTGAACCTGGGATGCAGAGGTTGCAGTAAACCAAAATCACACCATAGAACTCCAGCCTGGGTGACAAGAACAAAACTTTGTCTCAAAAAAAAAAAGATACAAACAGATAAAAAGTAAAAGAATGAAAGAAGATACATAGCGCAAAGAGCAATGATATAAAAAAAAAAGCTGGAGTGTCTCAAACCTTTAAGCATTGTTTCTTTACTTTTTTAAACATATTTATTATGACCGCTTTGAAGTCTTTATCTGTTAAATTTGACATCTAGACCCCTCACAGGCAGTCTTGTTGCCTGCTTTTTTACCTGTGTATGAGTTATTTTTGCTTTTTTTTTTTTTGCCTTTTTTTCTTTTAATAAACAGTACATTTTAGGTAATATACAGTAGCAATTCTGAATACTGATTTCTCCCTCTCTCTCCCCCGCCTTTTTTTTTTTTTTTTTTTTTTTTTTTTGCTTGTTTGTTTGGTAACTTGGTTATACTATTTTAATAAAATCTAATTTCCCCCATATGGGATGACACCCTGGGATACAAGTGGCCTTACCAGAGCTCTCTTTGACTACCTCTTTCCCTGATTCTCTGTTTAGTTGTCTGTCCCTATTACATCACACCCAGCTGTTAGGCTCCACTAATTGACTGCTGATTGTTCTAATCTTTCCAACAATGTCCTGGGACATAAATTGTGACACAGTTTGATCTAATTAAATTCAAGCAAAATTTTTTATTTTTTCTTCCCTCATTTCAGGAGGGCTCTTAGCAGCTATCTCTTTTTCTGGTTCTCTCTCATAAATATGGCCTGTAGTTTAGATTGTTCTCATAGAGCTACCAGCCCCCTCTTAACCTCTTCTCATCAAATCACCATAGTTTTAGAGAGAGCCCTTAGGCTTGAACTTCCCCTCTGTTTCAAATAAAGCCAACTCCTTTGGGAGAGAGCATTCTTTACGACTACCTCTCCTACCTTGAACAAAGTCACTGAGCCCTTGATCCAGGTGCTGAACAGTGACAAGTGGCCTGCCTCTCTTGGAATGACACCTCTGCTTTTCGAGCAGTCCTGGATGGTGTGGGGGAAATAGCCCCTGAGCTATGAGTTGGGGCTGGATTGAGGAAGGGAGCCCCCACTCTCTTGGCTGTACTTCTCAGGAGATGGTGAACCTGTGTCAACTAAAGTTAGAGGTGATTAAAAATGCTCTTGGCCTGTCCCTCCTTGTGAGATACTGTATCTCTTGACTGGGAACCAATCAAGTGATATAGTGTCTTTTTTGGCCACATTTGCCTGGAGTGGAGCTTCCATCAAACTCAGCTGGTAGGAGAGGAAGGGGGAGAGCAGGTCATGGTTCAAATGTCACTGACTCTTGCTGCTTTACATATTTAGTAGATTTTGTTGAATAAATATTGCCTCATTTGCTGTATGTTCTTAGGACAGTTTTCAGGGACTTTAAATTGTTGTGTTTGTATAATGTTTACCAGCATGGTTGTTTCACTGGAGAATGGGGCTGTAGATCTCTTTACACCTTTCTAGAAGTCTTAGTCCCTTCTTAAAAATTGAGTTCCATAAGTTAACATTATAATTGCTAGTTTTTGTTGTGTCATTTTTAAGTTGTAATAATAATTGCCAGTAAGGCAGAGTGACATTATTTCTTCCTGATCAAGATGACTTGACTCCTCTCAAATAAATAAATTTATATGCAAATATAAAAACAGAATGGGGAGAGGAAACCAGATGGGAGAGACATGTTACAATTTGTCAAGGTAAGAGTACACATTTTTTTTCTTTTTGGTTTTAAAAGGCAACCACCGGCCTGGCGTAGTGACTCATGCCTATTTGTAATCCCAGCACTTTGGAGGCCTAGGTGGGTGGATTGTTTGAGCCCAGGGATTTCAGACAAACCTGGGCAACATAGTTAGACCCTGTCTCTACCAAAAAAAAAAAAAGGCAACCACCAAGACTCAAAGTGAATTTATATTTTATAATGCGAAGCAAGCATGTAGGTACTAACACCAAGCTGAGATACCTGAGTTTTTATTTTGACCCTGCTATATTTGAATATGTGTAATGTATCATAAATTCACATTTGAATTACTGCACCTATCACATGAGGATCTTATTTTCAACTTGTCTTCATTCAGTGGAACCACTTTTGGTAGTATCCATACGAATCCGCAAAAACAATTAATAATTGGCTGGGTGCGGTGGCTCATGTCTGTAATCCTAGCACTTTGGGAGGCCGAGGTGGGCGGATCACAAGGTCAGGAGTTCAAGACCAGCCTGGCCAAGATGGTGAAACCCCATCTCTACAAAAAATACAAAGAAAAAATTAGCCAGGTGGGGGGGCAGGCACCTGTAATCTCAGCTACTCGGGAGGCTGAGGCAGAGAATTGCTTGAACCCAGGAAGCAGAGGTTGCAGTGAGCCAAGATTGTGCCACTGCACTCCAGCCTGGCCACAGAGCAAGACTCTGTCTCANTGGAACCACTTTTGGTAGTATCCATACGAATCCGCAAAAACAATTAATAATTGGCTGGGTGCGGTGGCTCATGTCTGTAATCCTAGCACTTTGGGAGGCCGAGGTGGGCGGATCACAAGGTCAGGAGTTCAAGACCAGCCTGGCCAAGATGGTGAAACCCCATCTCTACAAAAAATACAAAGAAAAAATTAGCCAGGTGTGGCGGCAGGCACCTGTAATCTCAGCTACTCGGGAGGCTGAGGCAGAGAATTGCTTGAACCCAGGAAGCAGAGGTTGCAGTGAGCCAAGATTGTGCCACTGCACTCCAGCCTGGCCACAGAGCAAGACTCTGTCTCAAAAAAAAAAAAAAAGAGAGAAAACAATTAATAATTATTGTTATAACAGTTAACATTTATTGAGTGCTTTGCCAGGCCCTTTTAATATTTTTGAATGTATTGTTTAAATTAATTCTAACAATACTACTATGAGGCAATTCAGATGATTTTCTCCATCTCACAGGTAAAGAAACAGGCACTGAGAGGTAAGCTATTTGTCCAGTGTCACACAGTTCTTTAGTCAGTGGTGGAGGCTAGATTTGAACCAGAGTTACTCTAGCTTCCAGAGCTTTCACCTGTGAAAGGAAAACAAATCTTGGCGCCCCAAATCACTAAGCTAAGATCAAGCTGGGAACTGCTGAGGGCAAAACTGCCTCCCATTCTATTCAGAGTCACCCCTCTGCTCACTGAGATAAAGGCATATCAGATTGCCTCCCTTGGAGAGGCTAATCAGAAACTCAAAAGAATGCAACCATTTGTCTCTTCTCTACCTATGACCTGGAAGCCTCTTCCCCACTTAGCTTCGAGTTCTCCTGCCTTTGCTTGAGTTGTCCCGCCTTTCCAGACCGAACCAATTTCCATCTCAATATGTTGATTGATGTCTCATGTATCCCTAAAATGTATAAAACCAAACTGTGCTCTGACCACCTTGGGCACGTCTTCAGGACCTCCTGAGGCTGTGTCATGGGTGCACGTCCTCAACCTTGGCAAAATAAACTTTCTAAATTAATTGAGACCTATCTCAGATATTCAGGGTTCACACACTGAACTTCTGATCTATGCTAATATGTAACAACATTTTAGCATCCTCATAAAAGATGCATATAGTAACCTCCTAAGGGTGATGCTTAGAAAATTTTCTTCATTTAAGAGAATTACTCATTTACTCACTCAGCAAACATACTGAGCACCTACTATAGCCATTAAGCTTGATTGTTTAAGCATGGACAGCTCTGGTTTGATTCTCATTGTTTCCCATGGGAAACGCATTGTTAAGCACTAACATAAAGCTGTGACTGTGGGAAAGGTCTTAATATTTTCATAAGCATGTACCACATTCCAGAGACCATGCTAATGCTGAAGTGCTTCATAGAAGTAATTTTATTGCATCCTACCAAACACCACAAGGTAAGTGGTTAATAATGCAGGATCTGAAGTCAGCCTTGTGGGGCTGACATCCAATTCCACCGCTGACCTGCTGTGTCAATCAGACAAATTATTTAAAATCTCTGGGCCTCATTTTCTTCATCTGGAGATGGGTAATTCCGGTAGCAGCTAGGAATGTGTTCAACTACAAGTAAACGAATACCTGGCCAAAGTGTCAAAGGCGTGTGAACCGTCTTGAACAGGAGCTGGGTAAAATGAGGCTGAGCCCTACTGGGCTGCATTCCCAGATGGTTAAGGCATTCTAAGTCACAGGATGAGACAGGGGTCAGCACAAGATACAGGTCATAAAGATCTTGCTGATAAAACAGGTCACAGTAAAGAAGCCAGCCAAAATCCACCAAAAACAGGGACCAGAGAGTGACCTCTGGTCGACCCCACTGCTACACGCCCACCAGCGCCATGACAGTTTAAAAATGCCATAGCAACACCAGAAAGTTACCCTATATTGTCTAAAAAGGGGAGGCATGAATAGCCCACCCCTTGTTTAGCATATAAACAAGAAATAACCATAAAACTGAGCAACCAGCAGCCCTCGGGGCTGCTCTCTCTATGGAGTAGCCATTCTTTTATTCCTTTACTTTCTTAATAAACTTGCTTTCACTTTATGGACGTGCCCTGAATTCTTTCTTGCATGAGATCCAAGAACCCTCTCTTAGGGTCTGGATTAGGACCCCTTTCCTGTAACAATAGTGATGTGAACAAATGAGAGTTTATTCTTCTTACATAATCAAAAGTCTGGAGAACAGTGACTGTAAATGTTGGTTTAGCATTTCAACAATGTCAGGGATGATATCTGTGATTCCTTCTGCCCTTTCTTTGGGAGCACAAGATAGCTAGCAGACGCATCTTGGGCATCATGTCAGTGTTTAGGGCAGCAAGAGGAGCAGAATTGCTTACCAGGCTCCAGGAGCCCTCTTCTGATTGGGAAAGCCAAGGCAGAACCCCCGCAGATTTCTGCTTATGTCTCCATAGCCAGTACTATCATATAGAGCCACCCAAGCTGGAAGTATGTAGGAGACACATTTTACCCACACAAAACTGTGGTTCTGTCAGAAAGGGAGAGAAGAATGAATATTGTTAGAATGAATCTAAGCAGTGTCTCCCACACTACCTCATGGTATTGTAAGAATTGACAGCATTCATGCCAGGCTTTTAACACAGACCATGTCCTCATCCACTGCCAATAAATATTAGCTGTTTTCTTCTGCAAATGAAGAGGTTAAACAATTTACCCTGAATCACGTAGTTTCTATTCAAGAAAGACAAGATTCAAAGGCAGTCCTGTGGACTCCAAAACCTAATCATTAATAATATAAAAATTCATTAGGACCTCTGGGGAGAGGCTGTTAAAGGGTTCAATTGTTCCTGAATTCCTTTTTTTACACTTCAGATTCACACATTTTTTTCCTTCATAGATATACTAAGGTATGGCTCAGCTGGAGCCCCTGCAGCTGAATTAGGGCAATAAGAAGTGGACAAATGGCCAACTCTGGGGCTAAGTCTTCTGAATCACCAGGCAACCACTTAAGATACAAGAAAAAAAAAAATCTGTATTTAAGAGAAAACTGTATTCAACAGAAAAATAGCCATGAAGCACGATTGTTCAATTAATCATGAAAATGGAATATTGACCTTTCAGGACAATACTTGGCTCCTCTCAGAATGGAAAATAACTGAACGAGAATCAAAACCTGATGTGTGAACTGTCCCTTCAAAGCAAGATATTCTAAAGATGTTAGAAGTTTTTGCCAGGAAAATAGACATCTCTACTTTTCACTTAAAACAACTTACCACTACTAATGAAAACCACAACATTTAGAGAATGATGCCTCCCTTCATGCCCACCACTACGTGAAAGGACTTAGCTCTGCATTTGCAAGGTGTGAGAAACATGTGAGTTGGTGACTTCATGTAGAATAACTCTATGGATCTAATTACTGTGTACAGAAGTGTCTGGAGAGCAGATTTTTAATCAATGCCAGGAAAAGCCTGTATTACATTAATAGAAAATGTAGAACACATGGTTCCAAGTCTGTTTGCTCAACCATAAAATGAGCAGAGTATTACTGACTTGACTTCTTCCCAGAGGGTAAAAAAAAAAAAACAGAAGATAAGCTCCATGAAGACACCAGCTATGCTGACAAAGCCTGAAAGCATTAGTTGCTAGACTTAGGCAATTTGAAGATGATCAACTTTGTAGCTGGGCGTGGTGGCAGATGCCTGTAATGCCAGCTACTCGGGAGGCTAAGGCAGGAGAATTTGCTTAAACCCAGGAGGCGGAGGTTGCAGTGAGCCGAGATTGCACCATTGCACTCCAGCCTGGGTGACAGAGGGAGACTCCATCTCAAAAATATTTTAAAAAACAAAATAAAATGAAGATGATTAACTTTGACCTTGCCAAGAAGGAACACTGAAGTAACAATCATAATGACCAACCACCCAACCACCTACCACTGACATAACTTCATAAAAGGACTTCTTAACACCAAGCAAGGATGATAAAATATTTATTTTCAATGTAAACAGCACTATTTCAGTGGAATGAGTTTTATCAAAATCTCACTCCCTTATCCTAATTTTTCTCACTTGGTATGGACAGATTAGCATCTGGGATTCACAGGGTCAGTCTTGGCATTGTTCTCTGAGTCCTGGATTCACTTTCTGGGCACTGGATTTCAAGGACAAGAAGGTTCTCTGGTATAGGATTACAGGCAGGGCCCAAGAGTTTCAAGAGGCATGCAACGAAAAATCTTCACCAGAAATTCTAGAGCATACTTATAATTGGAGCAGAGAACTTGGCAAGGCTTCCCTCTTCATCCCCATGATTTGATTTGAAGTCTCTCATTCCTTTATGATTAGTTTAAGATTAGACTACAGATTCAAGTTTCCATGATTGCCACTTATATATACATCTTAACTCTACTACTAGAACCTAGCCTCCTTGCAGGCAGGGGCTATATTCTCCACAGAATCTGCCTCTCAGCAGGCATTTAGGGTGTGAGCCTTGATGACTCTGCAGTCTGTAAAAGTTCTAAAAGCCACTCAGCAGCAGATGAACATCATTGTGAGTAGATCCTGGGGGTGGAAATGGACCTGTCCAAAGAGGCAAGAAAAAACAGTATGGCTGGGTGCGGTGGCTCACACCTGTAATCCCAGCACTTTGGGAGGTTGAGGCAGGCGGATCACGAGGTCAGGAGATCGAGACCATCCTAGCTAACACGGTGAAACCCCGTCTCTATTAAAAATACAAAAAAAAAGTAGCTGGGTGGGGTGGCGGGCGCCTGTAGTCCCAGCTACTCGGGAGGCTGAGGCAGGAGAATGGCTTGAACCCGGGAGGTGGAGCTTGCAGTGAGCCGAGATCACGCCACTGCACTCCAGGCTGCACTGCACTCCAGGGCGCAGAGCGAGACTCCATCTCAAAAAAAAAACAGAAAAGAAAAGAAGAGAAAAAACAGTTTACAGTTCATTGGAAGTGTTCATGTTCATATATCTAACTACATAGTACCTCATGCCTATGCTCAGAGTATAGGAAGGTGGTCTGCAGCTAAAATATGTCTTTTAACAAAACTCAAACAAAAGCAATCAAAGCTGTCTATCTTGAAGTCCTGAAATAAGGACTTTATAACCTAGATTTTCTTATGCAATATGTAGTCTTCTCTATGTATTTACTACCTAGTGTTAAAGGTATAATTACAAGAGTTTGGCAACTAGCAAGAAACTTTAAGACAATCTTGTTTTATATTTTTCAAGGAAACTGGCTCTAGTGAGGCTGAGTAATCTATTCAGGACACAGCACTGAGTGCTCACAGAGTTGGGCATAGAACACAGGTTTCCTGTTTTCCAGAGCCATGATCTCTCCACAACATTGTTTACTCCTCTGGCTGATAAAGTCACCTTCTGCTTTCATATTCAATTCAAAAGTGCAAACAGTGACTGGCAGTGGCACCAGATGGTGAAGAGAATAAACATCATAAACAGGATAATGACATGACCCCTGTCCTCAGTGACTCATAATTGAATGGAAAAGGGCATTCACATATTCAAATAACATGTTTTGGGGTAAAAGTTTATCCTGAGAAATAATAACATTTTTTCAACCTTTTTGATCTACCCAATTTGCTGAGGCTTTTCCTTTTTTTTTTCCTACTGTATTCTTAATACCTAATATGCATATTACATAGAATATCTGGTATAGCAACTAGATATCCTTGTTCAAAAACCAAAAAAGGCCTCTAGAGGCTGATCTTCAATGTTTGAGAGAAGGAAAATAAAATATTTTATCAAATTGTCTGCTGCACAAAACCCTGCTTATCAGCTTATACACTAGCATGCAGACTGAGAGTTATCACACCAATCAAGATAAGGATGTCATTTAAGTCAATGTACATCAGTGTTAATCTAAATAATGTTCCAAACAAATATCATGGTAAAAGCACTGAAAGACACACTATGGGAATACTAGGAGAGTTATACATACAATGAAAAAGGAGTAAGAGCATTAATTCTGAGCGGTGTGATCCTTGAGGAAAGGGACTGTGTGTTTTATTGAATATTTTATCATTTTCCTAGAACATGGAAAAACAGTGGGCATTCCAAAATATCGTATGCATGAGTGGAGGGAATGAAGGAAGGAAAAATGGGAGCAGGGAAGGAGGGAAAAGAGAGGGATGGAGGGAGGAAGAAATGATGGCTGGTTGGTTAGAACCTGAAAACCCCATGTGTCAGAGCAGGTATTTGAGTGGTCTCTATGCAAAGCATGACACTGAGAGTAGAGAAAGTATTCTAGGCAGAGACTGGGCTCTTTCTTATTTATGGCCACTCAGGATATGCACTGTGCTACTCTAGAGGGGCCTGTTTATATATATAGACTACAGCAGCGCTGAGGAGGGGAAAATTACTACATAGTTGTAGATGTCTTCTTCTAAATATATTTACAGTTCATCAATTATGATTAATTTGGCTAAATTTCTCTTCAAGATAATTTAGGTGGAGGTAGTGGTAGAAATAGGAAGCAGTATGCTGTTCTAGAAATGACAGACCTGGGTTAAAATTTTGGCCTTTCCACTTAGCTGTGCAACTTCAAGCTCCTTGAGGACAAAATCTGCCTACCTCGTTCTGAATTTATCTCAGTATTGTGCACATAGAATGTACTTAATAAATATTGGGTGATAAATTTTAATCACGTATGGTGCACTTGATAGTTTTCTCGTCTGTAAAATGAGGATGCTGGCACTCATTTTACACGGTACAATGAGCATATGAGAACATGCATATGAAGTGCGTAGCACAGCACCAGGGACACGGTGAATGCTTATGAATCAGAGTTAGTATTAGAAACAGAAAGACTTTGTTTTTTGGAATGAAAATGTTTAATCCAATTTTATAATTGTATAATCCTCTGTATTATAAGCTGAGAGGCAGTAATGAGAGTCGAAGAGAATGTGGTTAGCCCCGTATTTCTCAACTCGAGCAGTACCCATCAGTAGGAGGGGCATTTGAAGACAGGTGAGGAGATTATGGCTGTCTAATGACTGGACATGTTCATGATGATTGGTGGGCAGGGACCCGACCAGAGATGTTAATTGTCCAGTAAAGTGTGGGACAGACAGTTCTACACAAAATACCCAAGCCAGTTTCCTTGAAAAATATAAAATGAGATTGTCTTAAGGCAATTTAAAATGCCCAATTGTGCTCTCACTGAAAAGCACATTGTTGGGCACGGTGGCTCATGCTCGTAATCCTAGTACTTTAGGAGGCTGAAGAAGGCAGATTGCTTGAGCCTAGGAGTTCAAGACCAGCCTGGGCAACATGGCAAAACCCCGTCTCTACAAAAAATACAAAAATTAGCCAGGTGTGGTGGCATGCACCTGTAGTGTTAGCTACTTGGGAGGCTGAGGCAGGAGGATCACTTGAGCTGGAGAGATCAAGGCTGCAGTGATCCGTGTTTGTGCCACTGCATTCCAGCCTGGAAAGCAAAGACCTTGCCTAAAAAAAAAAAAAGGACAGCATTGTCTTACATGGCATGACATCTATTAGTTTCCTGCCATCTTTCACTTTAACACAAACATATAAAACTGCACGGCTGTTTGAAAAGTACTTGCACAAGAAATTACACTTACTTCCATTCCGTTGTCTCACATACATGAACAACTAGATATCAGGTCTTATCTTGTTTAATAAAAAATCAATTAAAATGCAATTTTTATAAATGCATACATTTTTTAAAGTTCTAAAGAAAATGGTGCAGAAAATGTGGCACTACATGCAGAAAATATGTTTGCAAAAACCATTACAAAGAATTTTACCTGGTCACAGAAGCAGCCAAGACAATATTTTAAGGAAATCAAACAAAGCAACTTGAGAACTATTTTCATCCTTTCTTTATGGTCTCCTGGCCGTGTATTCCACATAGTAAACATCTGTGTCCCTGTAAGATTTCCATTCCCCTGCTGAGCAATAGTTCTGCTGGGTTTGATAGAAGATTTGTTTATTCCTTTGCAAAGATGAAGACAGACAAATGATAAAATGGCAAAACACTGAAGAGGTAAATAAATAGGTCAGGAATGTAAGAAAAAGGATTTAGAATAGTGACCTCCAAAGTAGGGTGCTTACATACTGTGAGAAGCATCCAGGAGACAAAGGGAGACTATAGTAGAACCTCTGCTTTTATTTATTTCTGAAAATTGACACTGAGGTTCTCACCTGAATCATGCATCAGACTATATATTTCCCAGTACCAAGGGGTTGGTGACAGTGTTCTCACCCATTTTTGTATTTAGCATATTACAGTTTATATGTGCCCAGCTAAATGAACTTAAATGTATCATCTCGTTTTTGCTTTTTACTATTTACATTTTTTTATTATTTATTTTAGGTATTTCCCAGTATCAAGGGGTTGGTGACAGTGGGGCTCTCACCCATTCCAGTATTTGGCATATTGCAGTTTATATGTGTCCAGCTAAACTTATAGGTATCATCTGGTTTTTAATATTTATATTTAATTAATGAATTAATTATAGTTCTGTGGCATGATCATAGCTCTCTACAGACTTGATCTCCTAGGTTCAAGCAATCCTTCCACCTCAGTCTCCCGGGTAGCTGGAACCACAGCCATGTGCCATCACGCTTGGCTGATTTTTTTTTTTTCTTTGAGACTGAGTCTTGCTGTCACCCAGGCTGGAGTGCAGTGGCCCGATCTTGGCTCACTGCGACCTCTGCCTCCTGGGTTCAAGTGATTCTCCTGCCTCAGCCTCCTGAGTAGCTGGGATTACAGGCGTGTGCCACCACACCCAGCTAATTTTTTTCTTTTTTTTCTTCTTAGTAGAGATGGGGTTTCATCATGTTGGCCAGGTTGGTCTCGAACTCTTGACTTCAGGCAATCCGCCTGCCTCGGCCTCCCAAAGTGTTACAGGCGTGAGCCACTGTGCCCGGCCATGCTTGGCTAATTTTTTTTTTTTTTTTTGAGGCGGAGTCTCCTCTGTCGACCGGACTGGAGTGCAGTGGGCGGGTTTCAGCTCACTGCAAGCTCCGCCTCCCGGGTTTATGCCATTCTCCTGCCTCAGCCTCCCGAGTAGCTGGGACTACAGGCGCCCGCCACCTCGCCCGGCTAGTTTTGTATTTTAGTAGAGACGGGCTTTCACTGTGTTAGCCAGGATGGTCTCGATCTCCTGACCTCGTGATCCGCCTGTCTCGGCCTCCCAAAGTGCTGGGATTACAGGCTTGAGCCACTGCGCCCGGCCAGCTAATTTTTTAAAAAAACTTTTTGTAGAGACAAATAGTCTCTACGTTGCCCAGACTGGTCTTGAACTCCTGGACTCAAGCAATCCTGCGTTGGCCTTGGAAAGTGCTGGGATTACAGGCACGAGCCACTGCACTTGGCCTATCATCAGTTTTTTTTTCTTTCTTTTTTTTTTGAGAGAGTTTCACTCTGTCACCCAGGCTGGAGTGCAGTGGTGTGATCTTGGCTCACTTGCAACCTCCACCTCCCAGGTTCAAGTGATTCTCCTGCCTCGGCCTCCTGAGTAGCTGGGACTACAGGTGCATGCCACCATGCCCAGCTAATTTCTGAATTTTTAGTAGAGATGGGTTTTGCCACGTTGGCCAGGCTGGTCTCTCCTGACCTCAAGTGATCCGCCCGCCTCAGCCTCCCAGTGTTGGGATTACAGGCGTGAGCCACCACGTCTGGCCCGTATCATCTGTTTTAATTAAACACTACAAAATAGACAACTGTCTTTCAAAGATTCCTACAAACAGTGGATTGAAAATAATAACAATCATGCACGCATGGACAAATAACTGAAAAAAGTTAAACTAACGCTCATCTCATAGGATGATCTCTTCCAAAGCTACATTAAAAGATAAAACATGGTAACCAATTGTATAACTCAATAGAACTTACTGTGATGCTGAAAATGTTCTAGATTGGCACTATCCAACATGATAGTCACTAGGTTTATCTTGTTTCTAAACACTTGAAATATAGCTAAGTGGACTAAAGTTTTATTTTAAAAATATAATTATTTAAATAGCCACATAGGCTAGTGGCTACCACATTGGACAGCACATATCTAGGAGACACAAATAGAGCCAGGCCCTTCGGTTTGAATCCAAATGCGATCACCTACAAGCTGTGTGACCTTTGGCTTAACTTTCCCGTGCCTCAAAGTCTTTATCATAATCATAATACCTATCTTAGATGGCTGTTGCTAAAATTATTATTATTATTTTTTTAAGACAGAGTTTCGCTCTTGTTGCCCAGGTTGGAGTGCAGCGGCACGATCTCGGCTCACTGCAACCTCTGCCTCCCGGGTTCAAGCGATTCTCCTGCCTCAGCCTCCTGAGAAACTGGGATTACAGGCGCATGCCACCACGCCTGGCTAATTTTGTATTTTTAGTAGAGATGGGGTTTCTCCATGTTGGCCAGGCTGGTCTCAAACTCTTGACCTCAGGTGATTGCCCGCCTCAGCCTCCCAAAGTACTGGGATTATAGGTGTGAGACACCGCGCCTGGCCTAAAATTAAATAGTTAATGCATAAAAAGTACTTAA
This sequence comes from Rhinopithecus bieti, assembly GCF_001698545.2. Taxonomy (NCBI): domain Eukaryota; kingdom Metazoa; phylum Chordata; class Mammalia; order Primates; family Cercopithecidae; genus Rhinopithecus; species Rhinopithecus bieti. Next base: position 3,475,749 of record NW_016803416.1, read on the forward strand.
ATATTGCAAGATAAATGGTAAGTTTTTAATCTCAGAGTCAGATTTGAGGAAAAAAAGCAAAAAAAATTAAAATAATTTGAATTATGAATTGACAAACTCTTGTTACTAATGAACCTTGAACTAAGTTTACATTGGGGCTTCATAAATTCAGTACTTACTATGAAGCTATCACAAACTGCAGGACATTAACAAATAATTTATTAGGTTGGTGCAAACATATATGTGGTTTTTGCCATTGAAAGTAATGCAAAAACCACATTATGTTTGCACCAACCTAATACTTCATCTTTATCCTATCGTGACACTTTTTTTTTTTATTATTATTTCACTGGGCATTGTGGCTCACACCTGTAATCCCAGCACTCTGGGAGGCTGAGGCAGGTGGATTGCTTGAGCTCAGGAGTTCAAGACCAGCTCTGGAGTTCGAGACCATAGACAACATGGCGAAATCCCAACTCTACAAAAAAATACACATTAGCCAAGTGTGATGGTGGGCGCCTATAGTCCCAGCTACTTGGGTTGCGGAGGCGGGAGGATTGCTTGAGCCCAGGAGGTCGAGGCTGCAGTGAGCTGTGATTGTGCTACTGCACTTCAGCCTGGGTGACAAAGGAAGACCCTGCCTCAAAAGTAAACACACGATAATGAAAAATATAATTTTTTTTTTTTTGGTCGGGCCCAGTGGCTCATGCCTATAATCCCAGCACTTTGGGAGGCTGAGGTGAGAGGATCACCCGAGGTCAGGAGTTTGAGACCAGCCTGGAAAACATGGTGAAACCCTGTCTCTACTATAAATACAAAAATTAGTTGGGCATAGTGGTGCATGCCTGTAGTCTCAGCTACTCGGGAGGCGGATGTACGACAATTGCTTAACTCTGGGAGGTAGAGGATGCAGTGAGCTGAGATCATATCACTGCACTCCACCCTGAGCAACAGAGTGAGACTTTGTCTCAAGAAAAAAATAAAATTTTTAAAGACTGGGTCTTGTTCTATCGCCCAGAATGGAATGCACTGGCATGATCATAGCTCACTACAACCTCAAACTTCTGGGCACAAGCGAACCTCCCACCTCAGTCTCCTGAGTAGCTGAGACCATAGGCTCATGCCACCATGCCTGGTTGTCTTCATTTTCATTTTTTGTAGAAATGGGGTCTTGCTATGTTGTCCAGGCTGATATTGAACTCCTGGCATCAGTCGTCCTCCCACCTCAGCCTCCCAAGGTGCTGGAATTACAGGCATGAGCCACCATGCTCAGCTTTACATATATTTTATAATGAACATACTATATTAATACATATATATTTACATATAATAAATATACATACATTAGATATGTACACTCATTTTTTAAAGAAAATGAATGGAATAAAAAAGCAAAAATGTTTAGAGATTACTGGGCTAAACCAAATAAAGCGAGTTTGTTTCAGAAAGAAACAATGCTGAGTGGCTTGACATTCAATTACTGTGGTTAAGTTACACAGGTCATAAGTTAAAAAATTTGCATATGGAACAGCAGTTGCTCGGAAATTTTATAAAGCCACAATATTCTAGTATGATAAAGGAGGTCTCATTAATTATGTGTCATTTTACTACAGTAAATATATATATATACACACACACACACACACACACATATATATATATATATATTTTGAGATGGAGTCTCACTCTGTCGCCCAGGCCAGAGTGCAGTGGCACAATCTCGGCTCACTGTAACCTCCGCCTCCTGGGTTCAAGCAATTTTCGTGCCTCAGCCTCCTGAGTAGCTGAGATTAGAGGCGCGTGCCACCATGCCCAGCTAATTTTTGTATTTTTAGTAGAGACGGTGTTTCACCATGTTGGTCAGGCTGGTCTCAAACTCCTGACCCTGTGATCTGCCCTCCTCGGCCTCCCAAAGTGCTGGGATTACAGGCGTAAGCCACTGTGCCCGGGACAGTAAAAATACTTTTAAGCCCTGATTTTAAGTAGTAATAAAATTTTAGAATAATATATAATTGTAAAGGAAACCATACTTTGATGATAAAATAGTCCAAATAGTATACATATCAGGGTGACATTAGAAATTATATCAGACAAAATAGAATTTAAGCCAAAAACTATAAAAAAGAGGCAAAGGACAAAATGACAAAAGAGCCAATTCATTCAGAGGGTATAATAATTGTAAATATATATGCACTCAACATCAAAGCATCTTAATAAAGGATCTGAAGGAGAGATAGACTGTAATATAGTATTGCAGGAGATACTGAAGGAGGCTTCAATACCCCACTTTCAACAATGGACAGATCATTCAGACATATTAACAAGGAAACACTGAACTTTAACACTTTAGACCAAATGTACCTAACAGACTTAAGCAAAACATTCAATCCAACAGCAATAGAGTATACATTCTTCCAGAGCACATATGAACCATTCTCCAGAATCTAACATGCAGGGGCACAAAACAAGCTTCAGCAAATTTAAGAAGACTGGAATCTTCTTGATTTCTGTCAATTCAATTACATTTCAGTCCATTTCAAAATTCTGAAAATTCTACTTGAAATCATATTTTTCTGACCACAATTATGAAACTAGAAGTCAAAACAAGAACTTTAGAAAACTGGTAAGTATATGGAAATTAAACAACATGCTCTTGAATGCATGAACCACCAATGAGTCAATGAAGAAATTAAAAGGGAACTTAAAAAATATGTTGAGGCAAGGCTGGGTGTGTGGTTCATGCCTGTAATCCCAATGCTTTGGGAGGTTGAGGTGGGAGGATGGCCTGTGGCCAGAAGTTCAAGACCAGCCTGGGCAACATGGTGAGACTCTGTCTCTATCAAAAAAAAAAAAAAAAAAAAAAAGAAAAAATTAAATAGAAGAAAAAAAAAGTTGAGCCCCTCATTTTTTATTAAAATAAATTGCAGATGGATTCAAGTTGGACGAAGAACGTAAACCTGAAACATAAAATTTTAAGAACATTAAAAAAAAGTGAAAGAATTATATAATCATAGAATAAGGAAGTTCTTTGTAACTATGCAATAATATGCAAAAGCCATAAAAGATAAAGCATAATTAAAACAATTTCTGCAAGTCTGTATTATATGCTACTGCTTGTTTTAAAAAATCTGTACATACTGTAAAAATATATGGAAATATATATATAGACGAGTGCTGGAAAGAGCTATATAATACTGTCAAAAAGTACTGCCTCGGCCGGGCGCGGTGGCTCAAGCCTGTAATCCCAGCACTTTGGGAGGCCGAGACGGGCGGATCACGAGGTCAGGAGATCAAGACCATCCTGGCTAACACGGTGAAACCTCGTCTCTACTAAAAAATACAAAAAACTAGCCGGGTGAGGTGGCGGGCGCCTGTGGTCCCAGCTACTGGGAGGCTGAGGCAGGAGAATGGCGTGAACCCGGGAGGCGGAGCTTGCAGTGAGCTGAGAACCGGCCACTGCACTCCAGCCCGGGCCACAGAGCGAGACTCCGTCTCAAAAAAAAAAAAAAAAAAAAAAAAAGTACTGCCTCTGGGAAAAGAGACTGGAGACTTAGATTGAAACTGCATTGTGTTTAATTATCTATTTCAAAAATGTGAATAAAATACCTTTGCATTGTCTGCTCCCAACTAAAAGCTTAAATAATCGAGACTTCACCATAAAAAAAAGTTCCTTGGAAGAAATATCTAATATAAACATCTGATTAAGAAATAATACATAACATATACTTCCTGGTACAATGCCTAGCATACAAGAGGTGCTTGAATTATAATAGGTAGCTATTATTTATCAATGTCTTCCTATAACACAAGTAATTATTTTGAAATGTGTGCTTAGAATTTTCAAAGTTGGGAATTCTATACATGGCATCACTATACACTCTAAAATATCCTATTTTCCAAAAATAATTTCAGCTGGACAACATTCAATTAATTGAAACTTTAAATAACTGTCATTCAGGTGCTTCAATATCTGATCATATTCCCTTTGCACTTATACTCCAGGCCAACCGCACAGCCTTCTAATTCCTGAACACACCCATGCTTTCCTACATACCTTTGAAGATACTGTTTCTTCTGCTGAGAGAACTTTACTCCATCTCAGCCTACTGAAATCATTCCTCCTAGTGAGGCCAGCTAAAAATCCCACCTATTCACAAAGCTCTCTGCAAAGTATGTGGACAGGTTTATTATATATACACACACAAGAAGGTAACACAAGATATAAAAAGCTACAAAGACAGAATGATCAACTTAAAAAGTTATTTATTAAACAAGTTAAACACAACTAAAAGTATATTTAGAGAACCAATGTTCAAGTATTTTGTCAAACTTTCTAATGATAAGGGAAATGATAAAATGGAACAGATATAAAATATTCTTAAGTATTAAAGCATACGGAAAATTCAGAAATAAAAACGCACCACCATACAATGAAATCAAAACGTCTCATATGTCTTTTAAAATGCTTATGGTATGAGAGCCAAATTGTCTATTTCTAGGTTAATAAACAATATATAAGGTCACCTTTTTAAAGGTATCATACTTTGTGTCCTACAGAAATAATTTTGGAAAGAGTAAATGTTGGGTGTGTAAATTGTCCACATTTAGCAAAACATATTTTACATATGAATATTTTCATTCATACTTACTGGAAAACAAAACAAAACAACTTATAATTTAAACATCTTGATTTGAAAACAATTTTGGATTTGATAGTTCTGCTAAATTCCAATATCGTAACCGCCGAATGTGTTATCAAAAGATATTCAAAATTTTTTTAAAAAAGAATTGTTTCCCCAAATCTCAGTATTTTAGAACAGAAGGAAAAATAACATATTCTTTGTGCATAAATTCTGATGCTTAGTTTCTATGGTTAATACAAAAATGGTGCAATAAGGAAGAGTCCTGTAGAAAAGCCTCTGTCTTTTTAGTAGTTCCAAATGGTGTTATACAATATTTCACTGGAGATAGTGGTTGCATCACAGATTTGGCAGTTGCTTCTGTGTAAATCATACTTTGCCCCATAACATCCAACAAAGGCTTTCAAACATAATTGACTTTGGCAGTACACATGGAGACCACGATGCGAATGGGGACTGCCAGTGGATATGAGGGCTTTTATGAAAAGGAGTTTGCTCTTTTTGTGTGTTTTGAGGAGGAAACAGCGGAAGAAATAGTCTATCCAGAACTACAAAACACATTTTCCTAATTAGATCCCAACTGTATAAATAATGTAAATCAAATGCTTAGAACTTAAATGAATTCAGAATTTCTGTAGGAGAGGCAAATCCTTTCCCCCTCCCTTTTATCATTCATCAGAGAGGACAAAGCTTTAGTTACATACATTCTTCTGGACATGGAAGGAAAGGTCTCTTTGTCCCCTTCTCAGTCTGAAAGGGAAGGAGAACGAATAGACCTGCCACTGGCAGGGCTGGAGAAAGTGAAAGGCTCCTTGTCCTTTTCTTTACTGTCATGCTTATGCTTGTGTTTGTGCTTATGTTTGTGCTTCTTCTTCTTTTTCTTGTGCTCATGGTGATGGTGGTGATGGTGGTCACTGTGTTTGGAGGCTGTAGATTCCTTAGTAAAGACTGAGAGTGGAGCGCTTGCCACTGGATGCATACCCATCTCCAAAGGTGATTGTTCTTTACCTTCAAGATTAAAAATACCCAAATGAATTCCTGTTAATAAGGAAAGCCAGAATAAAGAAGGAGGAAGGTGATGACAGTATGTAAAGAGGGATTCCTAAGTTTTTATCACTTCTATTAGGAATGAGAGAAGTATCTAAATAAGACATGTAATTAGTTACACACAGTTTTTCAGCATTGTGGCCAGGAAGTTGAATATATAGTTCCTTACAGTCTACAAATTCAGCCATATACCAGTGTGTTACCAACTAATCTTTTAAAAACTAATATTTTCTAAGTATTATGAAAAAACAATATTACACATGGTGTTACAGGTTAAGACTCACACTGGGGCTGGGTGCGGTGGCTCACTCCTATAATCTCAGTACTTTGGGAGGCCAAGGCGGGTGGATCACTTGATGTCAGGAGTTCAAAACCAGCCTGGCCAGTGTGATGAAACTCCATCTTTACCAAAAATACAAAAATTAACCAGGCATGGTGGCGGGCTCCTGTAATCCCAGGTACTCGGGAGGCTGAGGTAGGAGAATCACTTGAACCTGGGAGGCCAAGGTTGCAGTGAGCTGAGATCATGCCACTGCACTCCAGCCTGGGTGATAGAGTGAGATTCCATCTTAATAAACAAACAAACAAACAACAAACGACCAACATTGGTCAATGAAAACATAACTCACTCAACTACATTTCTGCTCTAAGGTATTGGGGAGGGGGAGATGATAATACAGTTGACCCTTGATCAACATGGGTTTGAACGGCATAAGCCCATTTATATGTGGACTTTTTTTGTTTTTAACCAAACGCAGATTGAAAATACAGATTTGAAGGATGCAAACCTGCATATAGATAGAAGAGGTGGTTTTTCATATGGGCCGACTGCAGGACTTGAGTATGCATGGATTTTCGTACACCGGGGAGGGGTCTTGGAACTAATCCCCCCTGCGTATACCAAGGGATGACTCTATTTTCTTTGTTCCATCTGGAGAACAACTGATATACACATAAACATGATATTCTAGCTACTGATAATGGTATCTCAGTGAAAATCAAACATTTGTATAGCTCCTTAAGACAATTTCTAGGGATAGACAACATGAACGCTAAGAAGATTCAGAACACACAGCTTAAGAAACCCAGAAAAGGTGGGGAGTCTATAAAGGGAACATCTGTCTCTCTACACAGATGAGAGTAGTGTCAGTACAAAGAAAGAAAGAAACGGAATTAGCAGGCCCATACTCTGGACTAGGTTGTCCTGTTAGCCTTTAGCTATACTTCATCTCTCTGGGCCTAGTTTATCATCTAAAAATCTAGATCAAATGTCCTCAAAGGTTCTCTACAGTTTTAACATTCTATCAGTCTAGGAATTTATAATAGTAGTTCTCCAACTCTAGTGTACAGATTTGCTTTTTCCTCCAGACCCACAGGCCTATAACCTTGGGCCATACTCTGAGAAACAAATCTCTATTACTATAGGTTAATGGCATTGCTTTACATGCAGCCAACTTAAGCCCAAGATTCATCTCAGATTCCCTCCCTTCCAGAGCTACCTGGTTACCAAATCTTGTTGCCAAGTATCTCTTAAATCCACCCCTCATCCTAATTCAGGCTGCAACTGTATTAATTCAGACCACCTCACCTCATCGGGATTATGGGTACTAGTATTATAGGTACTTGGTACTAGTCTCCTCCTAGTCACTAAGGTTTCTCTGCCGGAAGTATCTTATAGGTTAAGTGTCTAATGTATATGTAGTTCACAGCAGTGGTTCTCAGAACACCAGGGGTGATTCTGCCCCCAAGGGGACAAAATTGGCAATGTTCAGAGACATTTTGTTACTGACATCCTACGAGTAGAGGCCAGAGATGCTGGCAAACATTTTAAAATGCACAAGACACCCCTATACCTCCAACAAAGAATTATGCCTAAAATGTCAATAGTGTCCAGGCTGGGAAACCCTGCTGCATCATGGTCTTCCTAAACAAAGCTGCTTTTATCTGCTTAAAACCCAGTTGGTTTTACTGACAGTACAAAAGACAAACTCCTTGGACGTCAGTGCAGGAATTTCTGAAAATATATATTATATATATTAATCCAAACTAGCAATCCCGACAATAGCTCTATAAAAGAAAGAAAGAAGAAAGAAAAGAAAAAAAAACAAAAATGAAAAAAAGGCTTCACGTAAAAGTGAGGATTTCAATTGTAAAAAAGTAAATTTCTCAGCACTAATTTTGATCCAACCCTGCCCCCAAATCATGGTTTTCACCAAACCAGATATTACCACAGAAGCTTTCTAAAAATTACATTGCAGTACTAATTTTACTTATTGACAGTTCCTAATCTGTCCTGAAGTTACCTTTCCAGCCTCTCATTCTTCCTTTCTATATACTACTCTAGGCTAAACCTTTCATAACACTGTGTATTTCTAAATGCTATTCCCTATGCTTGGGATGTCCTTCTTTCCTTATTCCTTGTCTAACTGATACACCCATTTAACAAACATCAGAAACTAACTGGAACTGGGGAAAACATTGATAAACTAGACAGATATCAGCCCTCCTCCCTCCTAGGAGATTGCAGACTAGCAAGTAAGAAATAAATTGAGTAAGTGAACCTGAGTAAATAAAAAGGCAAAACATAAAGTGAAACAGGAGCACGATAGGAGACTTAAATTAGTTGGGGGAAGGGGGGATCAGACAGGCAAAGTTCTCCAGGAAAGTAATGGTTAAGCTGCAACTTAAAGGAAGAGATAATGAAACAAAGAACATTTTAGTCTCTTCAATAATTTAAAACCTAACTCAAATGTTTCTTTGAAAGGTTTTCTTCAAATTTCCCAAAGGAACTGGTTCCTTCATGTTTCCACAGCATAATACAGATAAGGGAATTAAGTCAAAGAGAGATTTAAGTAATTTGCCCAAGGTGGTAGTGGCAGGTCTGAGCTACAAATCTGAAGAGCCTGACTCCAGGGTCTTACTTTTAAACACGATGCTACAGTGTCCATCTATACAAACATGGACTGCTGTATTTCTGTTGTCTTTGAGTCTCTTCCATTAAATTGATAGCCTCTTGAGGACAGGAAGTTTGTCTTTTTCATCTTTGTGTCCCAACATATAGCACAGTTTCTATCATCCCCTAGCACGCCCCCTTAACAAAGCTTGTTAAATGAATGAATTAATTAATATAACAGAATTATACAGTTGTGTTTCTTTTTAAATGTCAGGTGAGCTTAGTCCAACCAAATATAACTTGAAGGTCACTGATTTTGAGGAGAGAAGAATAATGCACAAAAACTATTATAGCTCATCCATTCAAGTGGTATTTGACTCCTGTACTTCCTCTGTGTCAGGCACTGCTCCAATATTTTAGAACATGTGAACAAATTAAAGTTTCTGTGCTCACAGATTATTCACATTTTAGTATCCCCAAATTCTATTTCTTATATTAATGATCTTTGTATTAAAGCCAAAACTAATACTAAAGTAAAAGCTAAATACATTATTTATATAGAGAGGCAAGTTTGGGGAACTGTATCTTCTGTAATAATTGGCACCCAGATATTCTTTAAAAGAACAAAAATATTGAGAGATTATCTGATTTAGTTTCAGCCATATATGCTACCGTATTTTAAATCGGATTTTAATACATAAATTGCATGAATATGTTCCTGATTCTATAAATATGGGAAAATAGGCCAACACCTAACAGAATACACAAGTGGGTGATAAGAAGTAATAAGAAGCTTTAAAGTCTCATGAACAAATTCCTTTAGCTTCCATCTCATTATTTAATCATTCTATATCAACAGACTTTGCAGCTTTCTCGTTGGCTGTCTGCACTCTTGGGAGCTTGAGGTTCTCTTTTGCATTTCAGAGAAGAGAGAAGTTTTATCATTTAATCCTAAATAACTACCAAACTACTTGGATTGCAGAAAGCCAATCATTATGTTGGAACCTGTGCTTCTCAGTTGCCTAATGGGCAAATGAGCATTTGTAGGTTTGAACTTTCCAAAGAATACTTACAACCACTTCAAAACTGAATCCAATTTTTTTGTCTAGACAGTGGCCTTACACTTTGCATCAAAGAAATATTGGTAATAAATCTTGCATTTCTCTTGAGATACATGAAGTCTACTAAGAAGACAATGGATTAGTTAGCACCAAGTACAAAGGAGTTAGAAACCAGGGCTCCTAGGACAAATGGCTAATCTCAGGTCTATGGTAGAATATTTACAACATGAGCTTGAAACACAGGGTGTAACTGCAAGGAAGTTAAAGTCTTGTCAGATGAACTCAGTCCAAAAATGGAACAAACTGAATATGATAAGGACAATAATTGTGACAGACTGAAAATGACTGATCAGCATTGGAGACTGCTAGTCAGTAACTCATTATTTTGAAAATTATTAAATACATGGAAGAATTAAGCTTTGTTTTCCTAAAGACTTATACCACTGGGTAATGGCAAATGAGGAGAAATTTAGCTTTACAGAAGTAATCCAGCTTATAAATAAAAATGAAAGTATAAATTGAAATATCACTATCTTGCAACTTGATGAATTAAGGAATCTAGGTTGAACATCTATAGTGGTTAACCTCAAAGAGTCAACCAGACATTGTATGCTTCCAGACTAAAGAACACACACCCTTTATAAACCTGAATCCAATTAGAATTCTAGATACAACTACAAATTGACAGAAACTAGAGACCTTAACATGTTAATTATATCATGGGTATAAAATTAATAAAATACAGACTTGAAAAGTACAGAACAAAACCTAGTTTCTTTAACAAATACATTGTAAGAGAGGAAAAGAAAAGAGGTATGAATTGGGAACATTAGAATAAAAGTATAGAACAAAACCTGGCTTCTTTAACAAATATATTGTAAGGGAGGAAAAGAAAAGAGGTATGAACTAGAAATGTTAGATTAAAAAAGACACAAAGGCTGTATCAGCCAACTGGAATGTAGACCTTATGTGGACACTGATTTAAACAAATAAATTGTTAAAAATAAAAATAAATAATGGCATTTAGAGTCAACTGAAATTTAAACAGTGACTGGATATTTAATGACATAAAAGAATTAGTAAATTTTTTTAGGTATAACGTTACTGTGGTTATGACTTTTTAAAGTGCTACCTTTTAGAGATACAAACTAAATAATTTATGAATAAAATTACATGATATTTGGGATTCACTTCAAAATAATTCAGAAGGGTAGAAATGGGTAAGATTAAATAAGACTGACCACGAACCAATTATTGTTGAAGCTGAGTAACACATACAGGGGCCTCATTATACTTGTCTGACTACTTTACAGTTCTCTATAATAAAGCTTTTTTCTTTTCTTTCCTTTCTTTTCTTTTTTTCTTTCTTTCTTTTTTTTTTTTTTTGAGACAGAGTCAGGCTGGAGTGCAGTGGTGTGCTTTCGGCTCACTGCAACCTCCGCCTCCCAGAGATTCTCCTGCCTCAGCCTCCCAAGTAGCTGGGATTACAGATGCGTACCACCACGCCCGGCTAATTTTGTATTTTAGTAGAAGTGGGATTTCACCATGTTGGTCAGGCTGGTCTTGAACTCCTGACCTCAAATGATCCACCTACCTTGGCCTCCCAAAGTGCTGGAATTACAGGCATGAGCCACCGTGCCTGGCCCAAAGCTTTTTTTTAAAGGAGAAATTAAAGCAATCTGGCAATACCGTGAAAGTGTTACATGCTTATATTCCTTTAGCAAGTTTTCTAGAAATTTAATCCCATTAATATGCTCATGCATATGTGAAAAGACACTTATACAAATATATTAATTGGCAGTAACAGGAGAACAAATGATCTGTGCTACCCTATCATCACCAACAACCTTTAGCTCTTAAGTTTTCATTTATACTATTTACTATAATTGTATACTATATACTATAATTGTATGTAGTGTAAGTATATATATTATATATACAATTGTGTATATATATATATAGTATGTTTTATTTATTCTCTCTCTATATAGAGAATATATGTTTATATATTCTTTTCTCTCTCTATATATGTACATATATATGTTTTGCTTATTATCTATCTTTCCTAAATAATGTTTACCAGGTCTAATCTAAGGTGGTAAGAAAGTGTAATTTCCTTATAATTAGATTTGGGACACACAAAAGTTTACTTTCACAGGAGCATAATGAGGTCATCTCCAGAACTATCAAGACAATACATATATTACCATCCCTTGATACAAACATTTACACACATAATTTCACATATCCTTTCACGGGTTTACAAGATGCCTGCTAACTTGTCCATCCACAGGCACCACTCATCTTTAGGCTAATGAAAGTCCTTTTACTAAGGTGAAATACACGTCACTCTTCTAAATAGCAAATACATCAGAGAAAGGAGATACATTTAGTTCACAATAAAAAAATTTTCCTATTTCATGTTATATGGAAAGAACAAAAGAGATGTTCAGAGTTGTATTGTTCTACTAATGTAAAATCTTTCCTGGAGACCAAATAAAATGCACCATGGATAACGGTTAGCTGCAGTCGAGTTAACAAATGTAAAACAAACAGAAAGAGGTACTTAATGTAAGTCTAATGTGGAAGCTTTTCAGCCCATGTGATGAAAGTGCTGATAAGAAACCGTGAATAATCTGCTAATTCCAGTAAATTCATTCACCTTAGGTATATGTTTAAATTTAACACAAAACCTGCAGTTTTATTAGGAAAGGTGTAAGTTCTGTTCTGCAGATTGTTTAGATCACTGTAAAAAAATGTAGAGTTATATCATTATAATTTAAGGATAAAAAAATCAAAGTCTGTTTTCCATATTAGTTTCAAAAGAAAGACCTCTAGGGCAAGCTCTCAAGCTGTAAAAAAGTTGTGTTTTTTTTTTTTTAATTAAAAAATTTACCAGAATTGTGTTTTCTGACTTATGCAAGAAGGCATTACATAATACTGCAGCCCTAGCGAGGCAGCTGCAGAAACTCTCTGCTTCTTTCCCACAAAACCACTAGGGAATTCCCTTGCTCCTTGTTCCCCTTGCCTGGCCTCTCCTCTCCAGCACTGCAATCCCTACAGCAACCTGGGAGACAGTCCAGTCACCTCAGGCTCTGCCGTAGTAGACAGGGAGCTGCTGTGGTGAGAAGGGAGAGAATATTGTATGTTCATCCCTAAAACCATGGGAACCATAATGGCCATTTCTCTGTATCCCTTTCCTTACCTCAGGAAAAGGAAAATAAATAATAAAGTAATGAAGGAAAATACTCTTGCCATTTCTCCCTTCTCATCCCAATGGCTTAATCTAATACCCACATATGATCCTGCCCTAAAATATTCTACTATCAAATGCAAGGAAAGGGAAAACTGGGGAAGCAAGGTTAAAAGTAAACCATAACATGTCCTCTACTTAAACAGTTTCCGTCTCTTCTTTAAACACACATTCTTTTCTATCCCTCCTAGACAAGGTCTGTAACACATTCCAGTTCTCAATTATCATTTGGCTCCTTGGCTCTAAGGGGGCCATCTAGGATTTCATCTCAACTCATGAATAAAATAATAAAATAAAATAAAATAAATAAAATGAAATAAAATAAAATAAAATAAAAAGCAGAGG
>NW_016803416.1:3489150-3505692 GCF_001698545.2 Rhinopithecus bieti
ACCTCCGCCTCCCAGAGATTCTCCTGCCTCAGCCTCCCAAGTAGCTGGGATTACAGATGCGTACCACCACGCCCGGCTAATTTTTGTATTTTTAGTAGAAGTGGGATTTCACCATGTTGGTCAGGCTGGTCTTGAACTCCTGACCTCAAATGATCCACCTACCTTGGCCTCCCAAAGTGCTGGAATTACAGGCATGAGCCACCGTGCCTGGCCCAAAGCTTTTTTTTAAAGGAGAAATTAAAGCAATCTGGCAATACCGTGAAAGTGTTACATGCTTATATTCCTTTAGCAAGTTTTCTAGAAATTTAATCCCATTAATATGCTCATGCATATGTGAAAAGACACTTATACAAATATATTAATTGGCAGTAACAGGAGAACAAATGATCTGTGCTACCCTATCATCACCAACAACCTTTAGCTCTTAAGTTTTCATTTATACTATTTACTATAATTGTATACTATATACTATAATTGTATGTAGTGTAAGTATATATATTATATATACAATTGTGTATATATATATATAGTATGTTTTATTTATTCTCTCTCTATATAGAGAATATATGTTTATATATTCTTTTTCTCTCTCTATATATGTACATATATATGTTTTGCTTATTATCTATCTTTCCTAAATAATGTTTACCAGGTCTAATCTAAGGTGGTAAGAAAGTGTAATTTCCTTATAATTAGATTTGGGACACACAAAAGTTTACTTTCACAGGAGCATAATGAGGTCATCTCCAGAACTATCAAGACAATACATATATTACCATCCCTTGATACAAACATTTACACACATAATTTCACATATCCTTTCACGGGTTTACAAGATGCCTGCTAACTTGTCCATCCACAGGCACCACTCATCTTTAGGCTAATGAAAGTCCTTTTACTAAGGTGAAATACACGTCACTCTTCTAAATAGCAAATACATCAGAGAAAGGAGATACATTTAGTTCACAATAAAAAAATTTTCCTATTTCATGTTATATGGAAAGAACAAAAGAGATGTTCAGAGTTGTATTGTTCTACTAATGTAAAATCTTTCCTGGAGACCAAATAAAATGCACCATGGATAACGGTTAGCTGCAGTCGAGTTAACAAATGTAAAACAAACAGAAAGAGGTACTTAATGTAAGTCTAATGTGGAAGCTTTTCAGCCCATGTGATGAAAGTGCTGATAAGAAACCGTGAATAATCTGCTAATTCCAGTAAATTCATTCACCTTAGGTATATGTTTAAATTTAACACAAAACCTGCAGTTTTTATTAGGAAAGGTGTAAGTTCTGTTCTGCAGATTGTTTAGATCACTGTAAAAAAATGTAGAGTTATATCATTATAATTTAAGGATAAAAAAATCAAAGTCTGTTTTCCATATTAGTTTCAAAAGAAAGACCTCTAGGGCAAGCTCTCAAGCTGTAAAAAAGTTGTGTTTTTTTTTTTTTAATTAAAAAATTTACCAGAATTGTGTTTTTCTGACTTATGCAAGAAGGCATTACATAATACTGCAGCCCTAGCGAGGCAGCTGCAGAAACTCTCTGCTTCTTTCCCACAAAAACCACTAGGGAATTCCCTTGCTCCTTGTTCCCCTTGCCTGGCCTCTCCTCTCCAGCACTGCAATCCCTACAGCAACCTGGGAGACAGTCCAGTCACCTCAGGCTCTGCCGTAGTAGACAGGGAGCTGCTGTGGTGAGAAGGGAGAGAATATTGTATGTTCATCCCTAAAACCATGGGAACCATAATGGCCATTTCTCTGTATCCCTTTCCTTACCTCAGGAAAAGGAAAATAAATAATAAAGTAATGAAGGAAAATACTCTTGCCATTTCTCCCTTCTCATCCCAATGGCTTAATCTAATACCCACATATGATCCTGCCCTAAAATATTCTACTATCAAATGCAAGGAAAGGGAAAACTGGGGAAGCAAGGTTAAAAAGTAAACCATAACATGTCCTCTACTTAAACAGTTTCCGTCTCTTCTTTAAACACACATTCTTTTTCTATCCCTCCTAGACAAGGTCTGTAACACATTCCAGTTCTCAATTATCATTTGGCTCCTTGGCTCTAAGGGGGCCATCTAGGATTTCATCTCAACTCATGAATAAAATAATAAAATAAAATAAAATAAATAAAATGAAATAAAATAAAATAAAATAAAAAGCAGAGGCTGGAAACTCAAAAGCCTTTGCCTGAGGAACAGTATAAATGAGTAAACAGACTACTGGGTGCAGCATAAGAGATCACATGCCTTACTAAAAGGGCCTCTCCCTCTTTTTCAAGAAAAGCTATAAATCCAGAATTTCTTTTTTCTTTGTTTCCCGAATGTCTCCATCAGAGTAAAAGGAAATCCATATTTTTCTGTGTAACCTCTTTATTTTTAGTTATCTGGTTAAAAAACTTTTGTGAGACTTACAGGAAGATGCCTCAGCTTGATGAACTGGATATGGGCCAAAAAACCTCATTTGTGACCTCTAATTTAGAATCCCTAGAGACTGAAGAGAAGTCACAGCTTCCCTCACCAGTGCTGTCTCCCTCCTAAACCCACAACTCTCAGCTCCAAGAAAGGGCAACTCTCAACCCCAAGAAAGGTGGCTGCCATGGTAAGAGATCTTCAGCTCCTGCTGGGAGGCAGGAAGAGAAGAAATTCCTTTTTCACTGTCATTTTGACTTAACTTGGGTTAGGCTAAAGTTGTGCTTCCCATATCCCAAAAGTTGGAGCTCTGAGTGAATCTTCTCACAGAAACATCAATACACACAAGGGCTAGGTTTGATATTTGTATTCTTTTTTTTGAGACAGAGTCTCCCTCTGTCGCCCAGGCTGGAGTGCAGTGGCCGGATCTCAGCTCACGGCAAGCTCCGCCTCTCGGGTTCACGCCATTCTCCTGCCTCAGCCTCCCGAGTAGCTGGGACTACAGGCGCCCGCCACCACGCCCGGCTAGTTTTTTGTATTTTTTAGTAGAGACGGGGTTTCACCGTGTTAGCCAGGATGGTCTCGATCTCCTGACCTCGTGATCCACCCGTCTCGGCCTCCCAAAGTGCTGGGATTACAGGCTTGAGCCACCGCGCCCGGCCTCTGATATTTGTATTCTTGATGTATGGTAGGAGTTGTAAGGTTTTCGTCCGGCTAGTTTGGGAAAGTTACTTAACAAATACAATGTTGCCAGGCCTGGTGGCTCACGCCTGCGATCCTAGCACTTTGGGAGGCTGAGGCTGGTGATCACTTGAGGCCAGTAGTTTGAAACTAGCCTAGCCAATATAGTGAAATTCTGTCTCTACTAAAAAAGAAAAAAAACATTAGCCGGGTGTGGTGATGCACGCCTGTAATCCCAGCTACTCAGGAAGCTGAGGCATGAGAATCACTTGAACCCAGAAGGCAGAGGTTGCAGTGAGCCAAGATCGCATCACTGCATTCCAGCCTAGGTGATAGAGCGATATTGTCTCAAAAAAAAAAAAAAAAAGAAAAGAAAAGAAAAAATTACCTATAGAAAAACTGCATTCAAAATTCCAAAATAAATATATTTACAAATAAACCTTCAAAACACTGTTATTTGTAAAATGAAGGTTTTCTACATTCTTATAATATCACTGTTGAATTTTAAGACTTGCTCATTGGCCTCAGAGTACTGAATAGCAAAAACACATTTAAAGGAAATTACAGTCACATTAAAGAATATATTCAAAGTTAAGATTACTAGATCAGTCCATCTAACTGGTATATATTTTTGCCTCATGCCAAGAAAGGACCCTACACTAATAGCAGCCAAAATTAAAATGTTAATGCGTTCCTATTCCCCACCATTAGGGCTGTGTTTCTTTCTCCCCAGTCTTCCCATATGATGCCATGAGAACTAAAAGCCTATAAAGACAGACCTGAAAAAAAGTGAAAATGTATTTTTAAAAGCAATAAGGAACAATGATAAAAA
Organism: Rhinopithecus bieti; assembly: GCF_001698545.2. Lineage (NCBI taxonomy): Eukaryota > Metazoa > Chordata > Mammalia > Primates > Cercopithecidae > Rhinopithecus > Rhinopithecus bieti. The sequence continues at coordinate 3,493,079 of NW_016803416.1, forward strand.
GGCACACTGGTGGGCACAAAAAAAGTGTTCAGATTTGCTTCTACATAGGTTAATGTGCCACACTGCTAAGAAAACCAAACGTATTCTGTTTTGGAACAGAAATTGATTAGACTCTTGGAAATTCAGAGAGAATTTTTTCTTTTAAAGGTAAGCAGAAGCATCATCCTCAAACTGTGTCAAGGAGTTTGAAATTCTCTAAGCTTTATAATTTTTAAAAATGTAGAAAATTCTTTACATCTAGTAAAATTTCAATAAGCATAATGATAACAAAGTAAAATTATACCAAAACCAAAACAAAACCAAAAGAATACAAAATTCTGGAAGGGCGAAGAAATATCAAAATTCACTCATTAAAGTAAGGGCAAAAGTCCCCAGCTGATTTCCTTCTGAAACATATTTTGGGTGAATCTATTTCAATAAATGCATAGAACACACAAAGAACGGTAAGTAATCAACAGTCCGAGGGGTTTCAACATCAAAACAGTTTAACGTGCTGCTTTTGCCTGAAGTCCCCTATTAATAACAGTTGATTCATAAGCTCCTCAAAGCAATAAACGGCACTCTTTAAAATATTAGATAAAAACATAATTTATATAAGCAAAATCCATCAACTGGAATATAATCAGAAGTTCACAGACTGTAAAGTCTGTCTACTTCTGGAAAACTATTCTTTAAAATGATTGCTTATGTATCTTGTTTTTTCACTCCCTGTTCCTTCAGATTTTGAGGACTGAACCTTTGTTTCACGGTAGTTCATCAGCATCAAACGTTTGCACTTCATTTGGATTATAATCCTCTCTTTGTAAGTGATGAAACAGAATAAGTAGAAAACAATGTGAAACAGAATAGGTAACAAACACATCTGAATTAAATTACATTTCACAAACTTAAGCCCAATTACTGTGAAATGATATAAGGGAATACAGCATCAAGTCTTCATGAATGAATCACCAATTATATGAGTGGGGGATAAGTGGTTGATTTTTTATTTCATGCCTTTATATCTTTTTTATAAAGGTACAAATTAAATGGTTTCTATTGAAGTTGGCATTTGTCATAATATTCTTAGAAAAAGCATGGCAAAGAAAGAGCAAAATGTTCATTATAATTAAATGGCATTATCTTTTAAATTATCTTTAAATGGCCTATGGGGGATATTTTTTTTTCTCACTTAATTTTCTGTTATTTCCAAGTTTTCTATAAGAGGAATACATTACTTTTGAAAAAGAAAAGTCTATTTTAAAATAGTCTTTAAAGTTAGATAATATAGGCTCAATGTATTACAAAAAAAGCCACATCCTAAGATCTATAATTTTAAAGGGTTTTTTAAAGTTGATGAAGTAACTTTATTACATTTATAGATTTGTTCTTCAACAAAATAATATTAATTCTGATTAATTATTTTTACCTGTTCCCTTCCGTGCAAGTTCCAAACTCCACTGGGGTTTTGTGGTGGGTGTGCTGTCACAGCCTGTTGAGTGCTGCGGTATTAAAGCAGATCGGGAGCTAGCTGGCCGATATTTCGAGAGCCCTAAAATGCCAAACGAGAAAAAAGAGAGATTTATTTCTTTGTTTCCCAAAAGAAAAAAAAGGTTGACAGGTTTTTATAAACTAGCCTTAAAGACAGAAACAGTTCATCCACAGTAAAATTCTAACAGTTGAAAGGATACTAGCTGGGTGGAGTGGCTCACACCTTTAATCCCAATGTTTTGGGAGGCTGAGGAGGGAGGATCGCTTGAGGCGAGGAGTTCAAGACCAGCCTAGCTATCACAGTGAGACCACATCTCTACTACAAAAAAATAAATAAATAAATAAAATCAGCCAGGTATGGTGGCATGTAACTGTGGTCCTAGTTACTTGAGGGGCTGAGGTGGGAGGATGTATTGAGCCCAGGAGTTCGAGGTTGGAGTGAGCTATGATCATGTCACTGCAATCTAGCCTGGGCCACAGAGTGCAACTCTGTGTCTTTAGAAGAAAAAAAAAAAAACAAACTATTTTAAAACTACTAAAAATCTCATTTAATTTAATCCTTTGTCATGGTTCCTGTAAGCTTAAGTCTGAGTAGAATAAGCATTCAAGAGAGGCAATAAGCTTGAATGACTTCCTGAACATATAAATTAATCCCTGTACTCTGGGGCAGGAACCATTTCATATGTTTTATTATTTATGTGAAACTCTGTATAGAGTAGTTTGCCCAGCCCCCCAAATTTTGGTAACAAATACCATTATAAAATTTACTCAACAAATAGATCCAAGATAGTTTAGGGACTACAGAAGACATTTAAAACAGAAAATGGTCTAATTGCGTAATGTGACCAGCACTGTAGTGGAATCTGGAGATTGAGGTTTTGATCCCAAACTTATCAAAAAAATCAGAAATACATTCTGAGTAAGATATTTTATCTCTTTATGTCTTAATTCCTTCACTTGTCACATTCCTTCACTTGTCCTAAGATTTAGCCCTTAGTTGGCCACTACCTGGGTATGTCATCCAGGGCAAGTCACTTAGCATCTCTCTACTTGTCTACTTAAATGGACAGAATAGATAAAATAACTGTTAAGCTTCAACTATAAAACCAAAAGAATTCATGACCTATCAGTCTTCAAATGTATCTTAGATTCATATCCTACCTGCAGCAAGTTCTCAAATTCTAGTAGCTCATCTTAGATTACTAGATAATGAAAAAATAATTTAGGTCTCATAAATAAAATTAAAACAAAAAGCCAAATAAAAAGCAAAGCAACAGGAGTAATAAGGTCTTTAGCACAAATGTAACATGTTAAAAACAAAAGAGAAAAAAATCTCATTCATATGTAAACATCCTAAAATACAACAACCATGGGCAATGAAAAGGATTTCCAAACAAAAAAACAGAAACATTACCCAGAAAAAAAGAGATAAACAGTCATACCCATAATAAAAGAAATGCATTAAAAAGTAAACCTGGAAGGGCAGGGTGGCTCACGCCTATAATCCCCACACTTCGGGAGGCCAAAGCAGGAAAATCACTTGAGGTCAGGAGTTTGAGTCCAGCCTGGCCAACATGGCAAAAGCCTGTCTCTACTAAAAACACAAAAATTAGCCAGGCACAGTGGCGCGCGCCTGTAGTCCCAGCTACTTGGGAGGCTGAGGCAAGAGAATCACTTGAACCCAGGAGGCAAAGGCTGCAGTCAACAGAGACGGCACTACTGCACTCCAGCCTGGGTGACAGAGTGAGACTCCATCTTAAAAAAAAAAAACAAAAAAAACCCCAAAAAACAAAAACAGTAAACATGAGTTATTTTACAGTTACTCTAAAAGTTCTGAATTATTACACTGAGGACAAGTGCTATGACAGATAATGATCATAAAGAAAATTAATGAATTACAATTTATATACCAATAAGAATTTTAGAAACATAATGCCGAGTAAAAAAAAAGCAAGTCTGGCCAGGCGCGGTGGCTCAAGCCTGTAATCCCAGCACTTTGGGTGGCCGAGATGGGTGGATCACGAGGTCAGGAGATCGAGACTACCCTGGCTAACACGGTGAAACCCCGTCTCTACTAAAAAATACAAAAAACTAGCCCGGCGTGGTGGCGGGCGCCTGTAGTCCCAGCTACTCGGGAGGCTGAGGCAGGAGAATGGCGTGAACCCGGGAGGCGGAGCTTGCAGTGAGCTGAAGTGAGCTGAGATCCGACCACTGCACTCCAGCCCGGGCGGCAGAGCAAGACTCCATCTCAAAAAAAAAAAAAAAAAAAAAGCAAGTCATGTTATACCATTTCTTAAAAAATTCAAAAAACAAGTGCAACTAAACATACAGGATCACATACCCATGTGGAACACTATAAAGAAAAGCAACAGAATGAAATTAAGGGGGGGAAAAAAAAGAAAATGCGATATAGTAGTTACTTGTAGTGGAAAGGCAGAACAGGACCAGGGATGAAGCATACAGGAAACATCCGGGCATGATGTATAGTGTACATGTGAACTTGGGTGGCATGTATGCAGATATGTGTTTTATTACTGTATGTCATAACTTTTATCAAAGGCTTTTATTCATTAAAAATTAGAAAAAGCTTATGATATAAACTGGTATAATCTCTCAAAAAACATGGCAATACGTATCAAGAGCTATGAAAATCTAAAGACATGTATCTCACAATATAGCTAACATTAATCTTTTCACTAATAATACATTTTGGGGAATTTATCCAAGAAACACAATTTAACAAAAGATAAAGTGCAGAATTACCTACAATATATGAAAATGAAAACAACCTAACGCCTTTCAACAAGGAAATGACAAGGTAAATTTTAGTTTATTGAGTCTATGTTGTCTTAGGTGGTATTTTCTTTTTTTTTTTTTTGAGACAGAGTCTCGCTCTGTCGCCCAGGCTGGAATGCAGTGGCGCGAACTCGACTCACTGTGACCTCTGCCCCTCCAGGTTTAAGCAATTCTCTGCCTCAGCCTCCGGAGTAGCTGGGATTACAGGCGCATGCCACCATGCCCGGCTAATTTTTTGTATTTTTAGTAGAGACGGGGTTTCACCATCTTGGCCAGGCTGGTCTTGAACTCCTGACCTCGTGATCCACCCGCCTCGGCCTCCCGAAGTGCTGGGATTACAGGCGTGAGCCACCATGCCCAGCCCTTAGGTAGTATTTTCAAAAGAAAACATAATGCTTTTTGAATGACCTATGAAAATGACTGACATAATATTATATGAGACAGGCAGGCAAAAAGAGAAAGTGGTGCTACAAGCAGCATTAACTGCAGTTAAAAAAAATTAATGTAACTATGGTTACATGAAGTCAAGTCTACAACATACACACACAGAAAAGAAATCAGAGCTACCAGAAAGAATCTGAATGATGGATTTTATACAAACAAATACTTAAAAAAGACCAAAATAAAACAGCCAAAAGAAGCACTTTTTCTATTTGTTATTTTGCCAATTTATGTTATAACCTGATACAATTTAATATTTTAAGCTGGCTAATTTTAAACTTTATAGTTGTTCATTTGAAAATAAAGTAACACACATTAAAAAACTGGTATCAATGTCTCCATCTCTTCAATGATTGCAGAATACTAATCTTACCTGGAGTTGATGGCCTTTCAAGCATGTTTAAATGATGGGAAATGAAGGCCTGGCTATCATGAACAGTATCCATGTCAATCTCCTCCTCATCTTGAGAACTTGAAAACTAAAACACACACACACACATAAAACAGAGGAATAAAAGAACGATTACATCATGTTATGTTTGGTTCTTAGCTCTTAGGAAAAGTAGCAGAGAGGCCATAGGATATACCCCCATATAATCTTAAAATAAAAAGTAGTTTCTTTCTTCAAAGATATTAAGAGAAAGAAAAGATTATGTGGTCCAGCCTCCAATTAGAAATTACTGGAAATGTAATAGCAACTAAAATCTACTCCTATTTTGTGGGAAAAAGTGATGAGTTGTGGTGAAACGTGCACACATAGTTCCTCCCCCAAATAGAGAAGAATTATGCGATAATATAAGTTAAATATTTGGTTTGAATGTCTTAGAAGGACATTTGAGTTTTATAATGCAGTCTGTCGCATGTGTTCCTGCTAAGGAAAAACCACTGCAAGTATTCAAAAAGATTTACAAGAAGGTGAATATCCTACACTGTTAATACAGGTTTAACCTGTATTTCTTACTCTGATTTTGAGTTTGACTTTACTGCTATCCTCATTCTTCTCCAGTATTTGACCAGGTTCTAGTGGGGACCCCAGTGGTGTATCAGACTTCCTCTTCACTCCCTGCTGATGAGCTGATATATTACATGATGCTTCCTTGGCAAGGTGATCATCTTCCTGCGGCAATATTCAAGATCAAAATTAGATTTCTGAAGACGAGTAGCTCATATTACAGCTGAAAACTAATAGCTATAGCAACCATGCAGATTAGAGCATGCCCAGTGGCTAGAAATTATCAGCAATGGGCTTAAAATAAATGTAATCTTTTCTTGTCTGCTGGTCTTTTTTAGGGGGAAAAGGGAGGTGTTTAAGTGAACTTTCAGAGCTTTCCCCAAAGAACATGTCCTTTGATGCATTTTCTCCTCTTAACCTGCAGTGTGAATGTGGATAAATTAACATATATGAGCAAGAATTATAAATATATCCATTTTCACAGGTTGATAAATATGTAGATCTGAAAGAGCTCTTTAATGAGACTTTTTTTTTCTATGTAAGTATTTGTCTTACTTCTTCATAACCCAAACTCTAGGACATATTTTAAATTGACAACAAATAAGTATGATGATACTTCAGAAAATTTAGGTGAGTAAGCAAATTTAACATGAACTATTACTAATTAGCATAGAGAGAATCTGCAATTTAAAGTGTCAAAACACCAGTAGGGAACTGCCAGGCAAGTAATCTGGTCTAAATATTGGTGAAAAATGAAGCTTGAAGTATTGGAGACATTTTGTCATCAGTAAAAAAAATTTCAGGAAAAATTTCTTTAAATTACAATAAAATGATTAATATGTATCTTACAAGTCTTTCTACAAAATGGTAATTTTATAATACAAAGGCAGAAATAAAAGCTTCTCTAAAAGCAAACAAACATATATGTGTGTGTGTGTATATATGTGTGTGTGTATATATATATATAAAACATTTTAAAATGTAACACAGTCTCCTCCCAAATCAGCAGATTATTAATTTACCTAGTCATTCATTCATTCATTCTTTATTTCATTATTTCATTCAACAAGCATTTGCCAGGCATTTATCGTATGTTTAGAACTGTGCTAGGTATTACACAGAGCAATAATTTTAAAAAGACAAGGCCCCTGTTTTCACATGGCTTGCCATTAACACATATGGGACAAGATGGGTTAATATGTAATAGGTTAAATATTCAGCTGGGTGTGGTGGCTCACGCCTGTAATCCTAGCACTTTGGGAGGCCAAGGTGGGTGGATCACCTGAAGTCAGGTGTTTGAGACCAGCCTGGCCAACATGGTGAAACTCCGTCTCTTCTAAAAATACAAAAACTTAGCCAGGCATGATGGCAATCACCCATAATCCCAGCTACTCAGGAGGCTAAGGCAGGAGAATTGCTTGAACCCAGGAGGCAGAGGTCGCAGTGAGCTGAGATTGAGCCATTGCACTCTAGCCTGGGGAACAAGAATGGAACTCTGTCTCAAAAAAAAAAAAAAAAAAAAGGTTAAATATTCATTTCTATCTTTTGCTACTCAGAGAAGAAATTCTATGCTCAAGTATAAAAAAAAAAATCATTAGATTATCACAATAGGAGTAAAGGGACCAGGAGCACATCATTTGTTACGTGCAGTTTTATAGTTGCCAGTAGCATTTTATAATTTGCACAGTGCTAATCAAATGTCAGCCAGCATGTTTTAAAAGGACACAAGAAACTGTGTTAGTGGCTATAAAATTCACTAGTTCACAGGAAACAGTTCTCTTCTCTAGATGGCTCTATATAATGAAACTACATCTTCTGTAATACACGTGATTCTTACAGGATTCTGAAATCCAACTAGCTGTGGGTGACTGCTTGGATTATTTGCAGCTTCTTGGTTCACGGCTACTGCCTCTGGAATTATGGTAGGATTCAAGACAGCTTTTTTCTCCTTTAGATTAAGAACCAACCCAAGCTCTGGCAAGGGTAAACAGGAAGGTCTACTGAGGCCAAAAAGTGTGAAGTACAAGTCCACAGCACCACACCGTAACCTCCAGTCATGTGAAGTACCTAAAAAGTACGTAATAAAGAATTAAGTCAACATGCACATTGATTCATACATTTTAACTGTCCCAGAACCTGTACAACAAAAGGAACTTTATAACTGGAAAAATCTTTATCACACCTTTCATCTTACAAAATGAATACTAGACATGAACCAAAATCTAACATTCCAAAATTGTATTTTTTATAGCCTTAAATCTTCCTTTTATTCTTTCTCCTCAGTAATTATCCCACATTCACTCCTTCTCTGTTCATCTTGTCTGATTCTCTTCATTAACAGCCTGTTAGGAAGACAGCCTCCATGAGCCTTTGCATTCCCTATCACGGAAACAAATTTTCTGATCTCTAGAACTTACTACTTTCAAGTTTTACATATAGTAAGAAACCATACAACTACTATTGGACTTATTGAAGAGGAGGAAAATATTTTGCTAAACACCTTTATATTTGTGTTACTGTAGTGAGAACTTATTTCTGATTTTTAAATAACAGAAATAAGCAAACCACAAGCATGACAATGGGCAGTAGACGTGGGCTTGACTAGAAAATAACTGCCTGGGTAGAAGTTCAGTTTCTCCTAGTTCAGACACTAGAGGCAAGTTCTTTCCATTTCTCTGAGTCTCAGTTTTTTCATCTCCAAAATAGGAGTTTTGGTCTCAAGTCATACCTTACCCCATAGCAATGACAGATCACAGCACATTGATACCAGGGTTTTCTCACCTTCCTTTTCTCCCCAGTAGAACACTCCAGTAGATACTGTCATCAAATAGACTGAAAAGATGAAATTTGTCAGCTAGGATTACACAACCTCTATGTTTTCTAGTCAGAATTTTAAATGACTTGAAGAGCATAGAACAAGTGAACAGAAGAAAAGTGGATATTCTTCTTGAGAAGAAACATAAGCCTGGCCGGGCATGGTGGCTCATGCCTGTAATCCCAGCACTCTGGGAGGCCACGGTGGGCAGATCGCTTGAGCTCAGAAGTTAAAAACAAGCCTGGGCAACATGGCAAAGCCCTCTCTCTACTAAAAAACACAAAAATTAGCTGAGTGTGGTGGCGCATGATGTAATCCCAGTTACCTGGGTGGGTGAGGCAGGAGAATAGCTTAAACCCAGGAGGCGGAGGCTGCAGTGAGCCAAGATTGCACCACTGCACTCGAACCTGGGCAACAGAGTGAGACCTTGTCTCAAAAAATTAAGAAAGAAAGGAAGGGAGAGACGAAGGGGGAAGGAAGGCCCTATAAATACCTAATTTTTACCAAGAACCGTTGTTTCAAAAGAGTACCACATTTAAAAGGAGAAACAAAAAGGAAAAAATTTGGCTATCATAAATATTAAACTTTGTGGTTTTCAACAACAAATATTAGTATAAGTAAATACATTATCAACTAATAGTAATTCTCATCACATTTACTCTAACAGGTAACTATTAATTATATGCCAATCTGCAATAGGAAAAATTGTAAATTCACTTTCATACTAGATAGTGCATTGTACTAGGCCACTGTGCATGCTATAATGTTGTGAAATAGCTCTCATCATTCCTACTTGAGACATTTTCAGTTTTGCTGTTGCGTGACATATGACACTGGCAGAAGCAAGAGAGAGGCAAGAGCTACAGAGAACCAAGTAATGGAAAAAACATTACACAGTAAAAGCAAGAATTTTACATTGGAAACCCATTTTCTCTTCCTGGAATATGCATATGTGGACACTTCAATAGCTTGAGGTAGTATTATTTTGTAGGCATTCATTTTTCCTCCTCAAAGCATTTTACATATATAAAAGTTCCACAAAGAGGAGGTTATCAGATTCCTGGGGGCTTCTATTAACAAAGGCTAGAGGGTCTCAACCTTCTGGGGGAAGGGAAGAAATGCCAGGAGTAAGCAATCCAGAGCAGCTGGCCCTGTATCTCTCTATCCATGGGTATAACAAGAAAAGGAGTGAATTTTAGCCATTTTATCAGTTTAAAAAAAAAAAAAAAAAAAAGAACAGTTTAGAGTATATTTGCTGTTTGGAAGAAAATTAAATCTTGAAGATCAATATTGCCTAATCATGTGTGCTGCAAAAACCAGCCTGAACTTTTATATGCTGTCGAAGATCTCAAAATGAGTCATTCAATTGTGAATTCCTTAACATTTAAAAATATATATGTTAATTTTAAAAGACAAATTGAGTATGTGTATTTTGATGAGCTAGGGCTTTTATTTTGTTTTTGAACATCAGCTTAAGGATGATTAGGCAGCACAGTAAAGGCTGCTAAGTGCACTGAAGCCCTCAAATATGATTTTGGTTACTTTTTATTTCTATGTGGGCTTTTTGGTTTTGCTAGACTTCTACTAATTTGGACAAAGGAATGGACACCACTGTTGTGTTCCTGAGGGAGGTTCTTGATAGTGTTTTCTGTCTTCTAAAAATGAACTTACATATTAAAATTGGGGACTACAAGGGAGCTAAAAAATGAATAGTAGTACTTTTGTTAAAATTACGAGAGAGCAAAAAATAGAGATAAAAGCCAAAATTTCATTGTATTTCAAATTCATGGAATAAAATCTTAAGATGGTTGTCATGTTAGTACGTTAGTATATTTCAATTAAGTTGAGAGATAGAATGGGAGAAAAACACTTCTAATTAATTGCCTGTTAGCTCTGTGACCTTGGGCAAGTCAGCTCTCTGGGCTATAACTGAGATGATCAGAGTAGTTCACTCAGATGATCTTTAAGACCCCCTCATCAGGTCTAAAATTCGATGATTCCAAGTCAATCAATCCCGTTAGAGAGAGGCCCTGAAACAGCCTCTGATTTCTGCCTGTAGTTACAGTATTCTGAAGACCCATCTTTAATCTTCCAGCTACCTCTCTTCTCCCCATGACTTATGGCGACGAATGATCACATACAACAAAATAACAGTCACTAGTCTCTCCTCCCAGGAAAAATGCTATTCATCCTGTCTTCATTAGCAGTGATACTCTGAGACCAACCCTGTTTATCTGAATCAGAACAACAACATTCAAGAAGAAACCCAGTATTAATGTTGTCTGTTCAAATCAGAAAGTGCCTTGAGACAAACACCACCAAAATAGTAAATCTGATCCTACCGAAAAATCATCTCTTCATTTTCTAAGGTAACTGCTATTAAAACTGATCAACTAGGCCGAGGCGGGAGGATCACAAGGTCAGGAGATCGAGACCATCCTGGTTAACACAGTGAAACTCAGTCTCTACTAAAAATAAAAAAATTAGCTGGACGTGGTGGTGGGTGCCTGTAGTCCCAGCTACTCGGAGGCTGAGGCATGAGAATGGCGTGAACCCAGGAGGCGGCGCTTGCAGTGAGCCGAGATCGCGCCACTGCACTCCAGCCTGGGTGACAGAGTGAGATTCCATCTCAAAAACAAACAAACAAACAAACAAACAAATAACTGATCAACTAAAAAAGCTGCTAAGAAGAAAACTCACTTTGAAAGCCAGTTTTCAGGACACTTCTGAATAAACCCAGCGCTCCTTATTGATGACTGAAGCTTAGAAATTTGTACACAGTTAAGCCAGAAATACAACTTCCACTGGGTATTACTATCCTGACTGTTCTGTCCATCTTACAATAAAAAAAACCCAGCACATTCATTTCTATTTATGTGTGTGTGTGTATAATATATAATTTCCTAAGCAGATGAATCAATATGTTTTAATATTCTTCCACCATTTCCATTCCTAAGAAGGAAGGTATTAGGGAGAGAGAGATGGTGGGACAGAACTTTGAAACCTTTTGATGTTAATATCAAAACTGCTTATTTTCTTACTCTGAAACCTAGCAAATCCTATCAAACCGAATTACAAGTTGTCCCTCATTCTACCCCCTTGAGTGTAGCTGTAAATTTCCAAACATTAAAAATTATGATGTAAATAAACAGCATTCAATGACTTGAACAATTCATGTTTTCATGTCATTCTTATAGTAATATGCCAGACACTAAAGGTCAATGTGGAAGCAACAGTTAAAATTCCCTTCATAATGATAAAGAGTCAAAGATACTATCTCCTCAATGAAGATCTGTTTCTTCAGATATTAAAAAAACACTCAATTAGGCAAGACCAGCAAAAGTATTTATGTCTTAAATTAAATATGAAGCACCAATAAAAATCTCCAATTCTTAGGTTTTAATTTTTTAATGTATTTTAAAATTACTGTCATTTTGGCCTGTAATTCAGTATCTTACTTAAAGCTATAAAGGCAGGATCACATATGTTCTGAATTTTGATACATATTCCTTTGGAAGACGAAAATCATTTCTTTCAGTGTGGAAAAATCTACCATACACAGCTAACCAAAGTCAGCCTGGTTCTAACAACACCTGTTCCTCATTGCCCAGAGCATAAAACCTAAACTCCCCAGGCCCTTCACATTTAGATCCTAATCTATCTTTCCAGATAATACTATTTTCTCAACACTCCTTCAGAACATGAGGCTTTTATATATATAATTCTACCACCTAAAAATGTATTTATCCTGCTGGAAAACTCCTTTCCATTCATTAAGAGCTAGCTCAAATGCTACCTCTCCATGAACATTTTAGCATTCCAGACAGGGTTCATGGCTCCTTTCTTTGGGTTCCCCAAATAGTTTGTTCTCTTTAGCAACTATCTCTTCATATTATAATTTATCTGTTCCTATGTCTCTCTTTCCATTATACTTAGTTAATACACAGAAAACACAGCATAGTGGCAAATAGAAAGTGCCCAAGAAAAAACTAGTGAATTAATGTGAAACCTTTAAAAACAACTGCCCCTGGCAAATATTTTCAATTAAACATAAACCTATTTATTTAAGAATCTTTTTTTTAAATTATTATTATTATTATTATACTTTAAGTTCTAGGGTACATGTGCATAACGTGCAAG
>NW_016803416.1:3507979-3531533 GCF_001698545.2 Rhinopithecus bieti
GAGTAGCTGGGACTACAGTCGCCCGCCACCTTGCCCGGCTAGTTTTTTTGTATTTTTTAGTAGAGACGGGGTTTCACCGTGGCAGCCAGGATGGTCTCGATCTCCTGACCTTGTGATCCGCCCGTCTCGGCCTCCCAAAGTGCTGGGATTACAGGCTTGAGCCACTGTGCCCGGCCTCCCCTAGAATATTTCTAAAATGAGTACTAGTATTAACTGAATGGCATATGAATTTTTAAAAGTCATGAGTATCATTCTGTTTCACTCTCAAATTGATTTCAATTTTTAAAATCCTGCTTCTATAAGTCCAAACACAATTTCTCTCTCTTGTTGAAAAGTTTCTGATTCTTCAGAATAAGAAAACAAACTCTAATTCTTCAAAAGTATATGATAAGATGATCCTTCTGAATAGCCATGATATTCTCTCCTATATATTTTAAATTGGTTCAGTAAATTTTGTAACTAGGTGAAGTCAGTATACCTCAAATCCACTTTGTAGAAAGAGAGAAATAAATGAATATAATTACATCTGCATTGTCCACAGTTTTTGTTTCCCAGATAATGCTTATTTCAAGTGACCAGATAGCCCAGAAGCCCCAAAATGAGGAGCAGGCAGGGTTCCACTGGATTTGGGGACCTAGATGATGTTCTAGCTCCTTTTGTTATTGATGAACCCTCACTACCATTTCTAAAAACAATAACCATTAAGAATATAGCAATGTGAAAAATTCTCATGGTAAAATGCTGTTTTAAAACTTTTATTTCAACTATAACTATGTAACACAACACACACACAATTATTTTTTCCTAAAGGCCAAATATACCCAAATCTTAATAGTGTTGATGTAACAGAATTATGTAATATTTCCTTTCTTTGTAGTTTTTTCAGATAAACTCTGTAACATGATTATATTACTTTTACCATTGATTATTTTTTAATCAAATAAAAGAAGGATTTCTTAGGTCAGATTCATTCATTTATCCCAAAGGTTCAGACTTGGAAAGGAAATGACAATTCTCTCTTGTCCATCTTCACTATCTACTGTCCAATGTTCTAGAAAAACATTTTTTTAACCCTCCCAATTATTCATGCCACTCCCATTGTTCATACTGTTCCATTTATAAATCTGAAAAACTGAGTAATAAACTGTTTATGACTATAGCCTCACTGATCTCACTGGTTTAGATATTGGCAGAGAATTTTAAACCAAAGCAGAACTGTACTACACTGCACACTATCAAAATTAAATACTAAACATCAGCCAGAACTTGTATTTGTATAATCAAACCTTCCAATGAGCTTCAAATGTTTTATAAAAATTGTCTCATTAATCTTGAACACATATTTTGTCCAAAACATCTTCTTTAGAAAATAATAAAAGGATTTTTCATATTTCACTATGCTTTCTTCAAATTTGTAACTTATCATGATCAAGGAATCGTGTATTCTGGTTAAGAAGATATTCAATACAGCAGAGTTACTGCCACATATGAACTGTAGAATGAAACTTTATAAGTTCCTGAACTTACGTGTTAATACCCTGGGTCTAAATAGCACAAATAATAATATCTTTTAAGGTAGCCAAAGGTAGCAAATATAAAACATTATGTAAAAAGCAGCAATTAGGCCGGGCGTGGTGGCTCAAGCCTCTAATCCCAGCACTTTGGGAGGCCGAGACGGGCGGATCACGAGGTCAGGAGATCGAGACCATCCTGGCAAACACGGTGAAACCCCGTCTCTACTAAAAAATACAAAAAGTAGCCGGGTGAGGTGGTGGGTGCCTGTAGTCCCAGCTACTCGGGAGGCTGAGGCAGGAGAATGGCGTACACCCGGGAGGCGGAGCTTGCAGTGAGCTGAGATCCGGCCACTGCACTCCAGCCTGGGTGACAGAGCAAGACTCCGTCTCAAAAAAAAGAAAGAAAAAAAAAAGCAGCAATTATTCTTTCAGAGATTAAAGAAAACATTAGGAAAAAAATAAGCAATATTTTAGTATAAACTGGTTTTATGTGTTGTTTTCTAAAGACCTTGAGGACAAGGTTCATCCTATTTTCAATTTTATTATATTTCACATAAATATCTACTATGGTGTCTTTACTTGGTGGTATTGCACTATTATTATGAAACCGAAAAACAGAAGTTATGCAACCACTTAACATCTCAATATTAGTGAACTAAGTAATAAAATAAAAGAATTAAAATTTGGTATTTAATTGTGAGTCAGTGAAGTAGCTACTAATGAGACAGGTAGGACAAGTTATTTTCCAATATTATAAAGAGCAAATAAAGTGACATACTCAAAACTTTTAAATATTTGGATAGGCCAGGTGTGGTGGCTCACGCCTGTAATCCCAGCATTTTGGGAGGCTGAGGCAGTGGATCACAAGGTCAGGAGTTTGAGACCAGCCTGGCCAACATGGTGAAATCCCGTCTCTACTAAAAATATAGAAATTAGCTGGGCATGGTGGTAGGCGCCTGTAATCCCAGCAACTTGGAAGGCTGAAGCAGGACAATCGCCTGAACTTGGGAGGCGGAGGCTGCAGCAAGCTGAGATCGTGCCATTGCACTCCAGCCTGGGCAACAGAGCAAGACTGTCTCAAAAAAAAAAAAATTGCATAAATATCCACATCTATCTGCAACAACTCTTGCTATCTTTAAGCAAAACACATTTCAGCTTAGCTTTTGATTGAATCTTTAAACCAAAACCATTATTACAATTTCAACCTATCACAGACATAAGGCACTTTTTCTTTAAATATACACATTTATAAATCAATAGAAAAGAATCAATAATTCAATTAAATAAAATGGCAAAGAATATGAATAACCTGGAAAAATAGAAATACAAATAGCTCAAATATATGAGAAGCATAACTATCATTATGCTAGTATAACATTTTTGAGTATTCAATATGAGCCAGACACTGTGTTTTACAAATACTAATTTAATTCGATTTGAAGTAGGTATCATTATCACCTACATTTTACAAATGACAACAGTTCAGACAAATCACACAATAAATTCAACCCTTTGCAAAATGGTTCCAGAGCTAGCACTCCTAAGCACTGTTTCTTAGCTCTTGACCTCACTCAAGTAATGTAAATTAAAACTGTGACAAGGCTGGGTGCAGTGGCTCACGCCTGTAATCCCACCACTTTGAAAGACCAAGGAGGGTGGATCACCTGAGGTCAGGAGTTTGAGACCAGCTTAGCCAACACAGTAAAACTCTGTCTCTACTAAAAATACAAAAATTAGTCAGGCATAGTGGCACATGCCTGTAATCCCAGCTACTTAGGAGGGTGAGGCAGAAGAATCACTTGAACCTGGGAGGTGGAGGTTGCAGTGAGCTGAGATTACACCACTGCACTCCAGCCTGGGCGACAGAGTCTCTATCTCAAAAAAATAAAAATAAATTAAAAAATAAAAACTGTGATGAGATATCATGATCTCCACAGTACAGAACAATAACAGTAAGTACTTTGAAAAAATACAGTCTGTATGTTATTCTATATGCACTGACTGCCTCTGGAAGGATACACAAGAAATTGGTTACCTCTGGAAAAGGCCACTAGATGGTCAGGAAAAGACGTGAGAAGACATTTTTCATTCCTTTGTAACTTTCTGAAATAACAATAATACTTTGCAGGCTGATGTTTATAGCACCTTAACCATTTGACACTTTCATATAAATAAATATTTTTGTCTCCTCAACCACCCTATGGAGTAAAGTGAGTATATCCTTAATAAATGTTATCACAGCCACCACTGTGAAGGTGTGATAGTCTACTTAAAAGAAAAAAAAAATCTCAACTTTAAACTTTAGTTCTAAATGCTACTGAATTGAAAACCTGTTGTAAAATCAAACTACGCTAATAATAATAATAAAAAAAATTTAAATCACTGCTCTCTCACCAGAATTCATAAGTTTCCAAAGTTGATCTACCAGGGCTTCATTGCATAAGGGAGACTCCATGTTCTTAGTAAATGGTGGGTTCTTAGTCAACATGTTGAGAATCTTATGCCTGAAAGATTTAAAAAAAAATTAATTTTTTGCTGACCATTTACTGACAGATGCTATGAGTAGGAGACACCATAAACATTGAAAAATTATCTGTAGTTTCTCCTTCCTATTTTATCACTTTCTCTCTTAAATCTAGCTTTGCATTTATTTAGTTTAATTTCCAAAGACACCATGTCACATCCTGAATATTTACTACTTGTTTTTTCACTGAAACACTCTGGGGTTTGGATAAGAGAGTAATTTTAAAAAATTCTGGTGGATTTGGTCTTTCTAAAATCAACTTGTTGTGTGATGAGATATTCTAAGACCTGACTCCACATAATCCTAACCAATCTTTCCCATCCCACTTTCTAAAATGAACATTCCACTCTGCTTAGATATATGTACAATGATTGGTAAGTATAAAAATCTTAACACAGAGCAAAAAAATCTATATATAGACCAATAAGTCTATATTCGAGATAATAAAATGAACATATATGTGATTACTATAGTATATTTGTAAAACATGGAAATGTGCAGAAGTATTTTAAATATAAAGATTGTAAAAAGTTTTCCTTAAAACAAGCTGAGGTTGAGAAGAGTATCCTAATAGAGGGTAACATTTAAACTCCACTATTGGGAGTTTTTATCTCATATGAGAGGCTACCTGAACATATTATGGAGTTCTCTAAAATATAGGGCAATGCAATGAAAACAAAATTTGGAAAAGAAAACATCCACTGCTATGAGTAGAAGACACCATTAAAGGCTAGAGAAAAGAAAGGAGAAGAAACCTACTGCAGTAATCTAGCGTTTAATGAAAGCATCAACATCAGCTCTAGGACCAGGTTCGAGAAATTACTAAGAGTAACTGCAATGCTTGGATATAAGTGAGGGAGAAAGAAATTGGGTTGTAATTCTTATGGAGGTTGGCAAAACTTTAAAGAAGGTGAATTGGGGAAATTTTTACATTTAATTGATAGTAATAAGACATCAAATTGGATTTGTAATTGAGAAAGAGATGGGAGAAAAGTGAAACTGCCAGATTGTAAATAATTTAACCCCTTTTGGCTGCAATTTAATGTCTGTAAACCTAAAAGATGTAGATTCTGTTAACATCCTCTTATGCTTTGAAATTTAAGACTCTGTAAAATAAGACTACTGAAGGGTTTTAAGAATAAAAGTGAAATGTAATTACAGAATGCAATTTACAGATAGGTAATATAAATGGGGATATAAATATTTATGGATATTTCATATCCATATTTTCATCTTTATATATAAACACAATTCCTCTCCTTCAGGCCTCATACTCCGTTTGTAAGAGCCGATCAGTAATATAGGTAAATAACATATTTCAAAATGTGAGTTTGCTCTTTATTGCATTTTAAGTTGTTATACTTTTAATTTGCTTGATGAAGAAAAGTGAAGTTTCTGTCTGGCTGCTTTCCAAGTCACCCAAATTACTCTAAATGCCAAGTAAGGTCTGCTAATAATTATTTTATTTTATTATTATTACTTTTTTTTTGGCTGAGCGCAGTGGCTCACGCCTGTAATTCTAGCACTTTGGGGGGCCCAAGGAGGTGGATAACTTGAGGCCAGGAGTTCGAGACCAGCCTGGCCAACATGGCGAAACTCCGTCTCTATTAAAAATACAAAAATTAGCCAGGTGTGGTGGTGCATGCCTGTAATCCCAGCTACCGGAGAGGCTAAAGCAGAAGAATCGCTTGAACCCGGGAGGCGGAGGTTGCAGTGAGCCGAGATCATGCCACTGCACTCCAGCCTGGGCCAGAGTGAGACTGCATCTCAAAAAAATTTATGTTGAAAATCAAATTAAAAAAGGACATGAATAAATGCAAAAGATATTCCCATATTTTCAAAAATCATAAACAAGCATTTTATGCTTAATCTGAAATTACTCAGTTCATTATAGGACTTACAAAATATCATAGCATCATAGCACATAAACTAACCTTACATAGGGTACAGGGTCATCCTGAATCATATTAAGTAGCCATTGCAGTTCTTCATAACTTCTGTCCACTGAAAATAAAATATATTTGTTGTTAATTATACCAAATAAAATAATGAATAATGAGTGATAAGCAGGGAGTTTACATTTAATATTTAGGACTGTGCCTTAGCTGAGTTTTCAATCATAGTTGAAAGTTATAGGTAAGCTCTTACATTTTTATGCAATGGGCCACTTTGTAAGTTTTATAAGTATCAAGCTACATATTAGAGCCAAGACATAAAGTTGCATCAAGAATATATTTTTTTACTAAAGTTCAAACCAATGGCAAGCATAACATAAAGCAAGATGTAATTAAGAACCCTAAATTACAGATGATTAACTGGACAAAATCTGTTTAAATACAATTGTTTTCCTAGATGCCTAAAATGATGGAGAGGTTTGACACTCAATGGTATCTCAACTATATTATATATAGTTTTTGCCCAAGTGGTTTCTTCCATTTAATACTAAAGAACAGTTTTACTTTTCAAGCATAATATAAAAGGCAGTTACAAAAATAGTGCTGCGAATATAGTTGACATAAAATGACTAGCTATTTCCATTCACCTTTTCAAACAAGTTTTGCTTTCATAATTTGAAAAGCTGCGTCTTCAGAATTTTATTCGCAATACTTTTCATTTCTTCCATTTTCTAACTTGAGTATCAATATTTAAATTTACAATTTAACAAAACATGAAGTCTAAACTCATAGTTCACATTTAGACATGAACAAAAGTGAAGTGTAGATTCATATTTCACAATTAAATTATATCTATTAAAGTTTAGCATTCTTTTGAAAATCCTAATATTAGTATTCTATTTCATTTCAGGTAGTACAAGTTCATAAAATCTTACTCATATTTACGAGACATTAAAAACCATTCATACATCTTGGGAAAGACTGGCAACAATGGCATATTTGGTGGATCTCAAAATTTGTCAACACAGAAATGGAGACGGATACAGGATTACATTTTCTTTCATGCCAAAAAATACATTTAACAACAAAATCACTGTTTTCATAATTATTTCTAACAGGAAAGGATATTTTAACCTTCAATAAAAAGGAAGCACAAATGACAGTCCTTTTTGAAGTTAGGTCAACACATAAGAACATACACATTATGTTGTTATTACTCTTTATTTTCTGACTGTAAACAAGTATTTCTACAGAAATTTACCAAAAATTACAAAGATTTGAGTA
Organism: Rhinopithecus bieti; assembly: GCF_001698545.2. Lineage (NCBI taxonomy): Eukaryota > Metazoa > Chordata > Mammalia > Primates > Cercopithecidae > Rhinopithecus > Rhinopithecus bieti. The sequence continues at coordinate 3,515,197 of NW_016803416.1, forward strand.
TACTTTTCCCTACTTAAAAATGGACTAGTATCTACTGAAGAACTTCTCTCAGTCCTTCTTCTCCTTCCACAGTCAGACAAAAGTTTAGCGTACTTTAAGTTTTTTACTCCTCTCATATTTTAGTGCTAGAATCTGGAATTTTAGACTTAGATTACATTTACATGTTTCCTCTATTTTCATAATTTTTTAAAATTATTTTTGAAATACACATTAAATTTTACAACCAGTTTAACAAATATTTAAGCTTAAGTATTTGACAGGCATAGTTATTCATCACCAGTTCTTTCATTTCACATTTTCACTAGTCTTGAGTTATTATTTTGACTCACATCCAGGTCAGCTGAAAATTATCTTTGGGAGTTATGTTTTTAAGAATGTTACATAAGAGATGCATTTCTAATTCTCCAAGGCTCCATGAGCAACACAACTTTGGCAAGGCAGAGAAAATCTTGGGGCATAATTTTCCCTAATAATGACATAGCCATTTGTTCACTGTCTTTTGATTCTTCATATTCTAAAGAATTCAGAAGCCATACTATTCTTTTGCCTTGTAAAATAATCTGGTTCTGATAGTCCTAGAAACTCACACATTTGATACACATCACACATCTGATAGTCCTAGAAACTCACAGTCGCCCGGGCTGGAGTGCAGTGGCAGGATCTCAGCTCACTGCAAGCTCCGCCTCCCGGGTTTACGCCATTCTCCTGCTTCAGCCTCCCGAGTAGCTGGGACTACAGGCACCCGCCACCTCGCCCGGCTAGTTTTTTTTGTATTTTTTAGTAGAGACGGGGTTTCACCATGTTAGCCAGGATGGTCTCGATCTCCTGACCTCGTGATCCGCCCGTCTCGGCCTCCCAAAGTGCTGGGATTACAGGCTTGAGCCACCGCGCCCGGCCTCCCTTAGCCTTAAAAATTAACATTTCATCAGAAACTACTGTAGGTCTGCTTCATTTACACAGTCCCAGAGTATTCTGTTATTTCTTGGATTACTGCTCGTCTTCCACCTGCTCTATTCTTCATGACTTTTTAACATTTCCATCTCTGTATCTTTCTCCCCTAAATTAAAAAAAAAAAAAATGTGTATTCTTCTCTTGGCAATTTTTTGGCCTTATGTTTTTTCCATATTCATGATGCCTTGCCTAATTCCCCTACTGAAGTTTGTGTTTATGTCTAATTCTCTACTTTCACAGACACAAATTTTTACACAGGTGTGAGATGTTTTCTTGAATCCTTCATAGAAATTTCCCCAAAATCTTCTATTTCCTAAAATAACATCCAATTAAAGCTACAGGATGAACACTGACTTCTTGGAAAGGCTAAAGATGCCTATAATTTTATTCCTTTCCCTCATTTATTAACTCTTATGTGAATTCTACATTTATCAAAGATGATTTCTAAATCACTGAGTCAAGAATTAAATTAAAATAACTGTATTGTACTATTATGAAAACCCCAATAACTAACACAGGCTTTAAAAAGTAAATATTTCTTTCTAAAATGATAAGAGCATGTATTTCTAAAGTATTACCTTTAGTATAATCAACAACTGCTTCCAAAGCTGCTATCCTAATGTCCACAAAGTGGCCATATTCAGCATAAGATTTAAAAAGAGCTGGATCACTTGGCACATGTCCGTTTTTCTGAAGTACCCGTATGGCTCTCAAACAACTAGGGAAAAAAATATGTTATGTTAACTACTTTCATTGAGGTATTATGAATCAATTTGTTTCCTAGGCATTAGAAATTCCTTTATGGCAATCAATTTAAAAACTGATGTGATTTTAATCCACCTTCAATTTTGTAATAGAGTCACATGCCACATAAAAGACATCTTAGTCAATGATGAACTGCATATACAATGGTAGTCTAGTAAGCTAAAATTAATTTATCACTGAAGAAAAAATGTTTTTAATACATTTAGTGTAGTCTAAGTCCACAGTGTTTATTATGTCCACTGTAGTGTACAATAATAATGTCCTACACCTTCACATTCACTCACTACTCACTCACTGATAAACCCACAGCAGCTTCCAGGCCTGCAAACTCCATTTATCTTATGATAAATGTCCTATACAGGAGTACCATTTATTATCTTTTATACCATATTTTTACCATACCTTTCGTATGTTTGGGTATGTTTAAATATATAAGTACTTACCATTGTGTTATCAATTACCTACAGTAGTCAGTATAGTAACATGCTATACAGCTTTATAGCCTAACAGCAACAGAGCAATAGGCTATACCATAAAGCCTAGGTATACAGCAGGCTACACCATTTGGTTTGTGTAAATATACTCTATGACATTTGCATAAACAACAAAATTGCCTAATGACTCATTTCTCAGAACATATGCCTGTTGTTAACTGACATATAATAAATTTTTGCAATGATAAAAATTCAAAATTAATATCTAAATTCTGTTAAAAGAAAACAAATTCCAGCTGGGTGTGGTGGCTCACGACTGTAATCCCAGCACTTTGGGAGGCCAAGGTGGGTGGATCACCTGAGGTCGGAAGTTCGAGACCAACCTGACTAACACGGTGAAACCCCGTCTCTACTGAAAATACAAAAATTAGCCAGGCGTGGTGGTGCATGGCTGTAATCCCAGCTATTCGGAAGGCTGAGGCAGGAGAATCACTTGAACACGGGAGGCGGAGGTTGTGGTGAGCCATTGCACTCTAGCCTGGGGAACGAGCAAAATTCGGTCTCAAAAAAAAAAAGAAAAGAAAAGAAAAAAGAAAACAAATTCCCAAACTCAAAGTTACAAGTGTCATTATACTTGTAAAAGGAATAGTTTTCAGAAAAAGAAGTATTTAGCATAAAATATAATTTAAATATTTTCTCCAAATGTTTTAGTAATATATTCGCTATATGGAAAGTTAAAATTGTTTACGTTTGAATCAACTTTTAGCAAACTCTTAAATTGGCAGAACTTCTTGACAGCCATACAAAGCTGGTAAAAGTAAAAAGTCATCTTTAAAAAAGGCTAACAATAGAGAATGTTTATACAAAATCCAATGGGAGAAAAAGAGTATGCAGACATCAAAGCAATGCTTATGAAGAATTTGTGATGACATGAGAAAATATTTATGATATAAACAATACAAAAACTACATATACAGTATAATCTAAAGTAATTAAAAATTTATGTAATTAAACAGAGAAAAAATTTAGAAGGACATTCTCCAAATACTAATAATTTATCTGTGGGTGGTAGAATCATACAGAATTTTAGTTTTCTCCTTTTACTTTACTGTATTTTTCCAATTTTCTACAATGAAAATAAATTTCTTTTATAGTTATAAGAGTAAGTTTAAAGTAAGGAATTTAATCATACCTGACAGTGATGGTATGTCTGTAACTCGGAAGAAGCTTTTCCATATTCAAAAATCTGGTGATTTCTTCAAGAATGAGTCGCACATCAGGATTTAAGTTATCCAAAGTTCTAACTTCATTATTCACACTGACTGCAGGTGTAACAGAGTTGGCCAGGGCATCAATCATTTCTGCACGATAATAGTTATCTGAAAACTAGGCCAAAGAAAAATTAAGCGAAGACAACAAAATTAACTCTTCTGATCAAAATTAACAAAATAAAATTTGTACAATTATATTTTAGATAAAATAAAATTTTTCCCAAAACAAAAGCAAGTCCTCTGGTAAATATTCAACTCCACCTTTTGCATACGGTCACTTTGAAAACAGTGAAAGAGATTCACTATAATGATACATTAGCTTACTGAATAACTACTCACTACTTCTCAGGTACTCTTATAGTAACTTAGCCAGATACTTCTAAAAGGAGACTACAGTATTGCTATAACACAGTTTCAAATTCGATGCTATACTTTAACATATTAACACACAAGCAATGATCATCAGATATTTGAAGGAAGCATCAAAATAAAAAATAGACCCCAAAAAAAAAAAAAAAAAAAAAAAAAAAAAAAAAAAAAAAAAAAAAAAAAAAAACAAAAAACAAAAAACCAACATGGAAGAAACAGAGAATGCAAGGAAAAGAAAACCAGTAGGGAACAAAAAAATTTAAAAACTATTAATATTGTCTGAGAAATAATCAATTAAGGTATGCCTTCCAATAGCATAACATTATTTTAAAAAGAAAGAAACATGCAGGAAATAAGGATCAAAATTAAATTGGAATATAAAATAGAAAACAAAATCCCAAAGTTTTCAGCAAAAAAAGAGATAGAAAATAGGAGGGAAAGCATAAGGAAACTGGAGGGTTAATGTAGGAGTTCTAGCTAGAGAAGCAGAAAAGAGAAGGAAGCCATTTAAAAAAAAAACAAATCCTAATCCATATGGCAGTCAATTCTCACAGAAGCAATTTATTGAAAAGTGACCTGGATGTGGCTTGATTTATACTCAGCAAATCAGATGCTGTGGCCTGGGAAATTCAACATGGAGCAAGCAAATGAATTCTATCAGCATGCTGAAAATATTTTGTGCCAACATCAACTGCCAAGGGACTGGAAGAAGAATACCTGCCCCCTTTTGATTTCTACTTTGGAGGCAGAAGCTCACATTGACACACATATTGCACAGTCCCTAAACATTTTTATGTTCAAATACGGGGCAGGAAAAAAAAGAAGGCACATACAAACAAACAACACCAAAGAAAAAATACCCCAAAAGTATTCACTATAAAGTTTTGCTTTCAGACCACTATAATGATTGAAATTTTAATTTCTATAGCTTCAGTTTACTGGAGCCACAGAAAACAATCATGTGACTTTGGGTAACTCTCTTAACTTTTATAAGCCTCAATCTTCTCACATGAAAACTGGGACAATAATAGCATTTAAGGCTGGAAGTGGTGGCTCACATCTGTAATCCCAGCACTTTGGGAGGCAGAGGTAGGTGGAACACTTAAGGTCAGGAGTTAGAGACCAGCCTGACCAAGAGGGTGAAACCCCATCTCTACTAAAAATACAAAAATTAGCCAGGTGTGGTGGCAGGCACCTGTAGTCCCAGCTACTCGGGAGGCTGAGGCATGGGAATCATTTGAACCCAGGAGACAGAGGTTGTAGTGAGCCGAGATTGCACCACTGTACTCCAGACTGGGTGACAGAGCAAGACTCCACGTCAAGTGAGCCGAGACTGCGCCACCGTACTCCAGCCTGGGTGACAGAGCAAGACTCTGTCTCAAAAAATAATAATAATAGGCCAGGTGTGGTGGCTCACACCTGTAATCTCAGCACTTTGGGAGGCTGAGGCAGGCAGATCACATCAGGAGTTTGAGACCAGCCTGACCAACATGGTGAAACTCCGTCTCTACTAAATATAAAAATCAGCAGGGTGTGGTAGCACATGCCTGTAATCCCAGATACTTGGGAGGCTGAGGCAGGAGAATTGCTTGAACCCAAGAGGCGGAGGTTGCAGTGAGCCAAGATTGCACCACTGCACTCCAGCCTGGGCAGCAGAGCAAGACTCCGTCTCAAAAGAATTAAAATAAAATAAATAAATAAATAAATATACTATTTATTTCAGCGGTCTGGTGGGGATATTAGATCATCTATGTTTTGGCATAAGGCACGGAACACACAAGAACTTAGTTATTATTAGTGTTACCTATTGTAGTTATTATTTGCGTTTATGCTATCCTTAGTATTCTGAGGTACTAAGTCATATAAAACTACTCAATTTACAGCATCTGACTATAAAAACTGATAAGCCTTCTTTTCAAAATGAAAACATAATGAGCCTTATGTGGTTCCACAACAATAATGAAGTATAAAATTTAATAATATACCAGTTGTGCCACACAAAATCATAAATGATGACAAGCATAATTGCATGCTATAAGGTAACATGGTAATACTAAAAGCATCACCACACAAATGGGTAGCAGGGCCTTACAGCACAATTCCCAGATTATATTCCCTGTGTAATTTTAGACTCTCAATTTCTGTGTCTTTTGTCAAACAAGGGTTGACAAACACTTTCAACCACAGGAATAGGCACATTTCAAAGAATTTAAGGTGAGTAAAATCACTATACAAATTAGAAAGCAGTATAAAGGAATTAAATTATATAAACACTCCCCCCCCCAAAAAATGACATAATGTGTAAAACATTTTCCTTTTCCATTTGAATATAATGTGATTTGCCACCATCCTAAATTCTAATTTCTTCAAGTAAAAGAAATTCAAGTGTAGGGGAAAAAAGGAACACTAAAAATTAAGGCCAAAATAAACTAGCAGACTAGGAAGGAAAGAATCTTACCAAAACGTTTTAATTAATGTTTTATTTTAAAATACATATTTTAAATCCAGAAGGCAGAAGGTCAGGTATAACAGTTCTCAAAGGAAATAAAACATCTGGTTATTGAGAGGAAATTTAAATCTAATTTATCTCCATTGTTGTGTTTTTGCTATTATACAATGTAATAAGTTCTGTGGGCTTTCTGATTAAAGGAGATAAATACTTCCTAAATAGTAGCCAGATAACGATTGAGAAAGTGACTGTGACACACAGACACAACTAAATGAATACATAAATATAGGCATCTAGTACTTGTTAAGTGTTCTGGAGGCACAGAGATAAGATGACTTCTTCAAGACAACAACTATTTTATTTGCAAGCAAAATAGAAAACAAGAGTAAGAAGACAGGAAAAGTAATCAAATTGTTCCAGGAGTGAAGACAACGAAACAAAATGAAACAATGCATCCTATCAGGAGGATATACTGATCTTAGAAAATAAGGAGTTTTCAATAGGTAGAGGAAGGAGAAAGGTGCCCTTGGGTTAAGGAGACAACATTAACAAAAGCACAAGAGGCATGAAAATGCAGTGTGTTCAAGGAAGAGAAGTTACTGATGCAACTTCACAGAAAAGATGTGCAAAGCTGGAGAGGTGGACTGGGACCACCAACATTCAAAATGTTTTTGAATGCCATGCATAAATTTACTTATAAGCACTGCAGAGTCTTTGAAGATTTTTAAGGAGGGAATTTTTATAAGGCGGAAGGAAACTCAGGTGAGCTCCATTACAAAGATTACTCTGGCTTAACTACAACAATATTTTAAGAGGAAAGGTATTGGGATATTAAGCTGGGAATGATGATAATGTTGCAATTGCTAATGATAGGCAACATAACTGGAGGGATTCTTGTAAGTGCTTTATATATATTATCTTGTGTAATCTCCATAAAAACCTTATGAGATAGAGGTACGATTAGTAACACCCTTTTTCTTAACAGATGAAGAAACTAAGACACTGAGATTAAGTAATTTGCTCAAGATGACACAGTTTTTTCTGGAGCCCAGAGAAGAGCAAAGGCCTGAACTAGGACACTGAAACAGAAAAGATGATGCAGGTATCACAGCTGCTGAAAGGAAGAATCAAGTCTTATGCTTGGTGATATACACTACAACTATGATATTACATTCAATTTAACTTCACAAATAAATTCATTTTTACAACTTTATCTCAGCTCACCTACTTAGTGATTTAGGAATCTGTTGTAATAAACGACTTATATATTTCTTAATATTATCCCCACACATCAGTGGTTCTCAACACAATTCTGCCCCTCAGACTTTCTGGCAATATCTAGAGAGATTTCTGGATATCATAACTGAGGTAAGGGGTGCTATGAGCGTTTAATGGGTATAGGCCAGGGATACTGCTAAACATGCTGCTGGGTACAGGACACCCCCACAACAAAGAATTATCCAACCCGAAATGTTACAAGTGCCATGGTTGAGAAAACCTGTTAGACATGAAAGGGTATGAATATTTTACATCATAAAGCATGAATAAGGCTGGATAGTCTATGGAAGTTTTGCTTACCAGTGAAGACTTACGGTGGCTCATACCTGTGATCCCAGGACTTTGGGAGACTGAGGTGGGTGGATCACTTGAGGTCAGGAGTTCGAGACTACCCTGGCCAATATAGTGAAACCCCCATCTCCACTAAACATACAAAAATTAGCTGAGTGTGGTGGTAGATGCCTATAATCCCAGCTACTCGGGAGGCTAAGGCAGGAGAATCGCTTGAACCCAGGAGGCAGAGGTTGCTGTGGGCTAAGATCGTACCACTGCATTCCAGCTTGGGCAACAAAGCAAGACTCTCTCTCAAAAAAATAACAAAAAAAGTTGCTGATGGAAGATATATGATATATGTAGGTATATAGTAACCTCTTCTGGAAAAGTATATAAATAGGGTAGAGAAGAGCTCTCAGAATCATTTAAAGAAGTGTTACACATGCTTTCTGATTTACACGCATACACATATGTGCACACACCTGCATGTATCTTCTGGTTCAGTAAGCCTCCACAAATTTAATTCATACGAGACAGAACTGACAGCCACTGACAACAGGGGGATATAGGACTACCTTCCAATCTCATCAATTCTTATAATGTGATTGATAAAACTTTGTGGAGGAAAAGTATCTAAAATGAAATAAAAATATAGAAATAGTGATATAAAATATTAACACTGAGGTTCTGGTTCAAGATGGTTGGTTAGAAGCAACTACTGGGAGCCTCTCTCACAGACAGGAATCGAAGTAGCAAGTAAATATGAGCATTTCAACTATCATCATCTTAAGAGGGCATGCTGGAATTCATCAGAGAAGCAATGGGAATCATGGAAAGCAGAGGAGAGCAAAGCGTGGCAGCCAGCTGAACCAGGGCAAGTGTGGAGCTGGAAGAAGCTCCCTGCTGTGGGGAAAGGATGAGTGAGTGAGAGATCCCTGGGGTTCCACACTTCTACTAAGAACTTTTACAATCCTAGCCACAGGGAGCCAAGTCCTCTTGGCCCCTCAGGCCTCCAGTCTAATACAGAGAGCTGCCTGGAGACTGTAGAGAGACTGCTGGAGTCTACGTGGAATCCCACAGGCTTTGGTCCTTGAGCAGTCAGGTGCCAGCTGCTACTGCCCCACCAGGGAAGGAGCAGGCAAGCCCAGCATTTTCACACAACCCAAAGACAGATACGGCAGCACAGTAGAGAGGAGCAGGCAGAAAGTCTGCTTCAGCTACTCTTTGCTAAACAGGTCCCCACTTCTTCAGCGCTGGGTCCACAGCACAGTCGCCCTGCCGCTGCATGTATATTTTGGCTGTGGTCCAGTGTTGTGAAAGCCAAGCCCCAAGAAGCCAGGGACCTGCCCTTTGGCTCCTGCCACAGCAGTTGTCACCACCATAGGCCACCACAGATGCCACACTGCCACCTCAAGGCCAGGGAGAGAGGGGGAGGCTGAGCATGTTTGCATGTCCCCAAGCAGCGAAATACACCACCACTCCTACAAAAGGGAAGTGCAAGCATGTCACGCATCCCACAGCAGCCAGCCTCCATTGCTCCAGCTGAGGGAGTCCACCTTCCTCAGCGAAAGAACAGCAGCATGGCCACCCTGCTCCCACCCAACCGTTTCAGCTGCCAGCTGGAGCCCTTCTGAGAGCCCATGCTGACAGGCCTGTGATCAACCCTGGGGTTCCCACCGCCTGCATGTTCTGCCACCAACTCAGCTGTTACTGCCTGAGGATTCCCATACAATACCATCGAGCAGGCCATTTACAGGCTCTGGGCTTGGAGGTTTGCCTTGTCCAGTCCACTACCTCCAGCTTTGTACCCCTTTAACATGAAGGTGCACCACTAACTTTTCTCCTCCTTTAACACACTGCATTTTCATGCCTCTTGTACTTTTGTTAATGTGTTCTTAACCCCAGGGCACCTTTCTCCTTCCTCTACCTATTGAAAAACTCCTTATTTTTTCCTCTTGGTATTGATTTCTAATTTTATTCCACTGTGGTCTGAGAAGATACTTGATATGATTTTGATTTTTTTGAATGTACTGAGATCTGCTTTCTGGCCAAGCATATGGTCAATTTGGGGGAATGTTCCACGTACAGAGGAGAAATACATATTCTGCAGGTGTTGGATAGAATAATCTATAAATGTCTATTAGGTCCATCAAGTCTGGGCTTAGGCTGACCCAGTCAGCTGACAGCACCACAGCTGACACCCACCTGCTTGTGCCAAAAGATGGAGCCCTTTCCCCTCTCTGCTCAAAGCAGCAGCAATACCACACTGGAGAACAGGCAAGCCACAAAGCTGTCTGTATTGGGCTGAGTGAGGAGTTCCAGCATGAAACCACTCCAGGGGAGAGCAGGGGGAGAGGTGTCTTCTGCGATTCTCACTTATACTATGGCCTGGAGACAGATGACAGTGTGTATCTGCATGGAGGGTTATGAGCCCCAGAACAAGAGTGTGACAGGGAAAGAGATCACGTTCCTGCCTAAGACTTGGAGCTAGTGCAGCCCTCCCGCAGACACTTCAGTGCATTCACTAAGCTTCACCAGCCACCCCCATCAGGGCTGAAACAAAAAAAGAGTACCACACAGTAAACAAACATCAAGTACACACCCATCTGCTTTTACCACAGCTGGCTCTTACCTGTAAGCACCACCTACTGGCTTGTAGGCTGAACTGCATAACCCAATACAATAGAAACCCAGTCAAAAGAAAATACCCTACCCAACATACTCTATAGTCGCACCCTCAAGGTGGGAGGGGAGAGGGAGTCCCATCCAAATGAAAGTAAATTCAAAAATCGAAGTGACAACAGCTACAGATGAGAAGGAATGAGCACAACTCCAGTATCATGAAGAAACAGAATATTGTGACACACTAGCTCTCTTATGAGTGGATCCTAACCTAAATGAAAACTTTGAAATGATGGATAAAGAATTCAAAATATGGATTGCAAGGAAGCCCAATGAGACGCAAGAGAAAGTTGAAAACCAACACAAAGAAACTAGAAAAACAATTCAGGAGATGAAAGACCAGATAGATGTATTTTTTAAAAAGCAACAAACAGAACTTCTGGAAATGAAAAATTCACTTAAAGAATTTCAAAACACAGGTGAAAGCTTTAACAACATACTAGACCAAGCAGAAGAAAGAATTTCAGAGTTTGAAGACTGGTCTTTTGAATTAATCCAGTCAAAACTTTTTTATTTTTTATTTTTATTTTTTGAGACATAGTCTTGCTCTTGTCCCCAAGCTGGAGTGCAATGGTGCCATCTCGGTTCACTGCAACCTTCACCTCCTGGGTTCAAGCGATTCTCCTGCCTCAGCCCCGCAAGTAGCTGGGACTAAAGGCACGTGCCACCATGCCCAGCTAATTTTTTGTACTTTTAGTAGAGACGGGGTATCACCGTGTTAGCCAGGATGGTCTCTGTCTCCTGACCTAGTGATCCGCCCATCTCGGCCTCTCCAAGTGCTGGGACTACAAGCATGAGCCACTGCACCCAGCCCCCAATTTTTTTTTAAATGAACAAAGTCTTCAAGAAATATGGAATACATAAAGTGACCAAATCTATAACTTATAGGCATTCCTGGGGTAGAAAAAAAAAGTAGTAAGTTTAGAAAGCATATTTGAGGAACTAATTCAGGAAAATTTCCCCAATCTCACTACAGTGATAGATATCCAGACAAGAAATCCAGATAACGACTGGGAGATAATGAAATAAGACAAATCTCACAAGAGCATATAGGGGCCAGACCACCCAAGATCAACTTAAAAGAACAAATCTTAAAAGCAGCTAGAGAGAAGTGTCAAATCACCTATAAAGGAAATCCCATCAGACTTCTCAGCAGAAACCTTATAAACGGGAAGAGATTGGGGTCTATTTTCACTTCTTTAAAGAAAAAAGATGCCAGCCAAGAGTTTGATATCCTGCCAAACCAAGCTTCATAAATGAAAGAAAAATAAAGTCTTTCCCAGACAAGCAAATCAAGGGGAATTCATCACTACTAGACCAGACCTATAATAAATGCTCAAAGGAGTTCTAAACATAGAAATGAAAGGATGATGCTCACTAACATAAAAGCACATGCAAGCAGAAAGCTCACAGATCCTATAATTACACAATTAAGACTCCAAGGCAACTACCTACAACAGTATGACAGGAAGAAAACCTCACATTTCAATATTAACTTTGAACAGAAATGGCACAAATGTTCCACTTAAAAGATATAGAGTGGCTGGGTACAGTGGCTCACGCCTGTAATCCCACCACTTTGGGAGACTGAGGGCTGATTGCCTGAGCTCAGGAGTTCGAGACCAGCCTGGGCAACATGGTGAAACCCTGTCTCTACTAAAATACAAAAAATTAGCTGGGCGTGGCAGTATGCACCTGTAGTCCCCGCTACCCAGGAGGCTGCGGCAGGAGAAATGCTTCAACCTGGGAGGCGGAGGTTGCAGTGTGCTGAGATCACGCCACTGCGCTCCAGGCTGGGCGACAGAGCGAGACTCCGTCTCTTAAAAAAAAAAAAAAAGATACACAATGGCATGCTGGATAAAAAACAAGCAAGACACTACTATCTATTGCCTAGAAGAGATCCCCTTAATGACAAAAGACACCTAAAGACTCAAAATAAAGGGATGGAAAAAGATATACTATGCAAATGAAAAATAAAAGTGAGCAGGAGTAGCCATTCTTTTTTTTTTTTTTTTTTTTGAGACAGGTTCTCGCTCTGTCTCCCAGGATGGAGTGCTGTGGTGCAACCTCGGCTCACTGCAACCTCCCTGTCCTGGGTTCAAGTGATTCTCCTGCCTCAGCCTCCTGAGTAGCTGGGATTACAAGCATGCACCACCACACCTGGCTAATTTTTGTATTTTTAAGTAGAGACGAGGTTTCACCATATTGGCCAGGCTGATCTTGTTCTCCTGACTTCAAGCGATCTGCCCTCCTCGACCTCCGAAAGCACCGGGATTACAGGATAAGCCACTGTGCCCGGGCAGGAGTAGCCATTCTTACATCAGATAAAACAGACTTTAAACTGACAACAGTAAAGAAAGAAAGAAACAAAATGAAAGGCATTACATACTGACAAAGTTTAAAACAAAACCAAGATTTAATTATATACACACCCAGCACTGCAGCACCCAGATTCATAAAACAACACCTACACCTAAGAAGGGATTGACAGCAATGCAATAATAGTGGAGGACTTCAACACCCCACTGAAAACACTAGACAGGTCATTGAGGCAGAAAGTCAACAAAGAAACTCTGGACTTAAACTAGAATCTAGACCAAATGGACCTAACAGACATTTACAGATAATTCTACCCACAACTGCAGAATATACGTTTTTCTCATCTGAACTTGGAACACTCCCCCAAATTGACTATATGCTTGGCCAAAATGCAAATCTCAATAAATTCAAAAAAATCAAAATCATATCAAGTATCTTCTCAGACCACAGTGTAATAAAATTACAAATCAATATCAAGAGGAACTCTCAAAACTACATGAACAAATGGAAACGGAACAACTTGATCCCAAATGACCTTTGGGTAAGCTATAAAATCAAGACTAATAAAAAAGAAGAATGAAAATAGAGATACAACATACCAAAACCTCTTGGATACAGCAAAAGCAATGCTAAGAGTAAAGTTTATTACGTTACATGCCTACATCAAAAAGACAGACCTCAAATTAACAATCTAATTTGGAATGAACAAAGAAAATGTAGCATATATACCGAATGGAGTACTATGCAGTCACAAAAAACAAAACAGTATTGTGCAGCAACATGACTGCAGTTGGAAGTCATTATCGTAAGTGAAATAACTCAGAAACAGACAATCAAATAGCATATCCTCTCTGAACTAAACAATGGGTACACATGGACATAAAGAAGGAAATAATAGAAACTGGGAATTCCAAAAGAGGGGAGGCTAGGATGGAAGTGAGGGTTGAAAAATTACCTATTGGGTACAATGGTTACTTTTTGGGTAATGGGTACACTAGAAGTCCAAACCCAAACATTAGGTAATATATCTATGTAACAAACTGCAGACTTACCCACCCCTTCAATCTAAAACAAAATAAAATGTTAAAATATACATAATATAAAATAATAATATTAATTAAAATAAGGCTGGGCGTGGTGGCTCACGCTTGTAATCCCATAACTTTGGGAGGCCAAGGTGGGCGATCACCTGAGGTCAGGAGTTCAAGACCAGCCAGGCCAACATAGTGAAACCCTATCTCTACTAAAAATAACAAAAATTAGCTGGATGTGGTGGCGGAAGCCTATAATCCCACTTACTCAGGAGGCTGAGGCAGAAGAATCACTTGAACCCAGGAGGTGGAGGTTGCAGTGAGCCGAGATCATGCCACTGCACTCCAGGCTAGGTGACAAGAGAGAGACTCCATCTCAAATAATAATAATATTACTTAAAATAAGAAAATACAGGAAAAGCACTTATGGTACTAAGAACATATTAAGCACTGGATAAGTGAACATGAGAATCAACATCATTATTGAAAAAGCAACCTTGGACTTTCTCAAAAACAAACAAAACACAAAAAAAAACCTATGGTTACCTTTCTTTAAAATTTCCTTTTTTAAAAGATAGGAGAAGAAATAATAGCACAAGTTGGCTACAAAATTAAACAGCACAATTATCTAATAAGTAGATTATTCTTTTCCAAATAGCACTGTGCTAAAGCTTTTCTTATAATACACTACCATTTCTATTATGTAAAAAAAAATACAAAGAAGTCTGAAGAGCTCAGTTTGCTGATAAGTTCCAAGTTAAAAGTTGATATACTTTCCATAACTTCCTAAATTCTAAATCAATCCCTCATTTCTTCAAGGCTACAATTATTTTCCCAACCCTTTCTCACCATTCTTACTCCCTACCATCCTCTCTCAGATTTCTTAGACTTACAGAGGGTTAAATTTATATCTATATCCTCTTTGTACTTATATAATTTATACAATAATAGAAACTGGATTTACAGTAGGAGTTAAGACATTCACATCTTACAAGGTAAGTAAAAATATGAGGAAGATGGATCCATTTTCAAGAAATATGCCAAAAGTTATAAAAATAACTTCTAGGCCGGGCGCGGTGGCTCAAGCCTGTAATCCCAGCACTTTGGGAGGCCGAGACGGGCGGATCACGAGGTCAGGAGATCGAGACCATCCTGGCTAACACGGTGAAACCCCGTCTCTACTAAAAAAAATACAAAAAACTAGCCAGGCGAGGTGGCGGGTGCCTGTAGTCCCAGCTATTCAGGAGGCTGAGGCAGGAGAATGGCGTAAACCCGGGAGGCAGAGCTTGCAGTGAGCTGAGATCCGGCCGCTGCACTCCAGCCCGGGCGACAGAGTGAAACTCCATCTCAAAAAAAAAAAAATAAAATAAAATAAAATAACTTCTAAAATAATGATCTTCTTGAAACCTCTCAAATTCAAAAAGCTCCCTCTCTGTACTTTTAAGATACTATAATTGACCATGTATTCCTCCTCTCCTGTCCTTTCACCTCATCAACTTACAGCTCTCTCTAGATTCAACCTTTCCCAGGAAGCCTTTTCTGGCTTCCCCATCCTTAATTTGGGTTAATCCTTCCAAGCACTTCCTCAGCAGGTTGGTTAACCTAATGTCATAATACTTATCTTACTAAAAATACTGTTTTTGGTCGGGCGCAGTGGCTTATGCCTGTAATCCCAGCACTTTGAGAGGCTGAGGCGGGCAGATCATGAGGTCAGGAGATCGAGACCATCCTGGCTAACATGGTGAAACCCTGTCTCTACTAAAAATACAAAATAGTAGCCAGGTGTGGTGGCAGGTGCCTATAATCCCAGCTACTGGGGAGGCTGAGGCAGAAGAATGGCGTGAACCTGGCAGGAGGAGCTTGCAGTGAGCCAAGATTGCGCCACTGCATTCCAGTCTGGGCAACAGAGTGAGACTCAGTCTCGAAAAAAAAAAAAAATTGATCTTTTGTATATTTCTTTCACTACAGATTAAGTACCTGGAAAGATCATAAGTTATTCTTCTCAGTATCATCAAAACCTAGTATTAATGTCTATTAAATAAATAAACTTTAAGTGTCTGACTTAGAGAAAGATAACTAAAAGGTGTCTACTATTATCCAGTATTTTATATATTTACTATGACATATAGACTATGTACACATATAGACTATCTACACCAAGCTTGTTCAAGACAGCCCAGAACAGCTTTGAATGTGGCCCAACACAAATTCATAAACTTTCTTAAAATATTGTGAGTTTTTGGCCGGGCGCAGTGGCTCAAGCCTGTAATCCCAGCACTTTGGGAGGCCGAGACGGGCGGATCACGAGGTCAGGAGGTCGAGACCATCCTGGCTAACACGGTGAAACCCCATCTCTACTAAAAAAAAAAATACAAAAACTAGCCGGGCGAGGTGGCGGGCGCCTGTAGTCCCAGCTCCTCGGGAGGCTGAGGCAGGAGAATGGCGTAAACCCGGGAGGCGGAGCTTGCAGTGAGCTGAGATCCGGCCACCGCACTCCAGTCCGGGCGACAGAGCG
>NW_016803416.1:3533038-3537769 GCF_001698545.2 Rhinopithecus bieti
TTTATTTATTTTTTTTGAGACGGAGTTTTGCTCTGCGGCCCAGGCTGGAGTGCTGTGGCCGGCTCTCAGCTCACTGCAAGCTCCGCCTCCCGGGTTCACGCCATTCTCCTGTCTCAGCCTCCCGAGTAGCTGGGACTACAGGCGCCCGCCTCGTCGCCCGGCTAGTTTTTTTGTATTTTTTAGTAGAGACGGGGTTTCAGCGTATTAGCCAGGATGGTCTCGATCTCCTGACCTCGTGATCCGCCCGTCTCGGCCTCCCAAAGTGCTGGGATTACAGGCTTGAGCCACCGCGCCCGGCCTGAAGTCAATAGTATTAAACAGTAGCAAGAAAAAATGAGTTAACATATTCTTTTAAAATGTTAATTTTTAAAGGAGTCTTTAAGCTTAAAATTATTTGAATGTTAAAGAGGCAATATTGTTTTCCTGATTTTCATTAAAATAGTCATCTTTTAATAAACATGCCTGTGACTTTTTTTTTTTTTTACTGTTGTAATGTTTTATTAAAAGTTTCATCAATTTGACTTATCCTAACACTTACCTGTGTCTTTGTATGTGCTGTTCCTTCTGCTAGAACAATCTTCCTAGACTGGTCCTACTCAAACTCTGGGAAAATCCTACTCGTCTTTATGACTCAGTTTGAGGGTCACTACTTCTATACTAAACTTCCCTGAGTCTCTCTCTACATCCTTCGAAGTAGACACTATATCTGACCCTCTCTCTGTATATGTGGCTTCCATGTCCATGGATTCTGCATCTGTGAATTCCACCAACCTCAGATCAAAATATTTGGGGAAGAAAAGGAAGGCTGCGTCTGCACTGAACACACATGGACTTTTTTCCTTGCCATTCTTTTCTAAACAGTATAGTATTAACAATGATATATATGGCATTTACATTGTATTAGGTATTACAAGTAATCTAGAGATGATTTAAAAGTATATGAAAGAATGTGAATAGGTTATATGCAAATATTTATATAAAGGACTTCAACATTTGTAGATTTTGGTATCCAAAAAGGGGGTCCTGGAACCAATCGTCCATGGATATTGAGAGAGGACTACACCTTGCATTCCCCTAGGGAATCATATATACTTCCATTGGATCAATTATCACATGTGACTGCGAACTGTTTACTTGTCTGATTTCCCTATCAGGTTGTGTCCTTGATGGTGTAAAATCAGACTAATATAGAGCAGTTGTTTAATGAATAAATAAAGTTTATTAAGGCATCAACCATCTTTTCACTCCAGCTAACACGGGACACTCTCTAGCACAGCATATATTTTTAAAAACATTTGCTGACTGTTGGACTGTTAAAAGTAGGATGAAATAATTTTGAAGCATGACATCCAATTGCTATTTGCTAAATAAATGAATAAAGACATAATGGTAAAGAAAAGAAAAAAGAAAAAGGTCAAATGAATCAAGGAAAAAGTTAATCCCAATCGAGAACTCTTTTAGGTATTATTAGGTGAACAAAAAATAAATGTATATAAATAAAATTGTATTGTCAGGTTTTACCAAGTTTTAGCTGGCTACCCCAAATTTGATGCACTACTCCTCTCCACACTACAAGACGTTTGAAGAACATTTAAAAACTAATCTTGTTTTTTATCCACTGGTTATTCTAATAAATCGTGTTTACATGCCTCTGTCTCTAGAAATTTCAAGTACTATGAACTCAACGATGATTTTATAGACTATTTATTCAGAAACAAATACCATTGGGTAGTTTTGTAATATTTAGAAAATTACCTTGCCTTTCTAAGAAAACTGTTGTAGAAGATAAAAAAATAAAAGTACCTCACCTTATTTTTCCTGTTGTCATTGTACTTGATTAAGTCTAAAATAAACGTTAAGACTTCTTTAGGACAAAGATTATGAACATCTCTTAACAAAGCCATTGCAACTGGCATAGTCTACAAAAGAAAAAAAAAAGAACTTTTAAAAGCACATAACCTAACTTTTTGTTACTATAATTCATTGAACTATAAGTAGAAAAGAGTTACTCTTGGGCTGACACAGATATCTGGACGGAGCCTAACACCTCCACATCCCAACCCCTCCCACTGACAACATATCTCAAAGCATTCTAACATAAGAGAAGAGCTGGGCAGGAGACTAAGGGAAGAGTTGCATGACTGCAAATCACTCTGTAGGCTATGTGCCTTGGACCTCATTTGCTGGAGGAAATATATGTGATATAAATTATATAAATTTGCTTCTATGTGATACAGTGGAAAAGGCATAGATTTTAGAATTACTTCTACGTAACACAGTGGAAAAGGTACAGATTTCAGTATTAGATGGACCATTATTCAACAACTAAACTCTACTACCTTCTGTGCTAGGTGTCTTTAGCTAGTTGCCTATTGAGTAGGAGCCTCATTTCCTCACAACCATTTTCAGGATTAAACGACATAAGTAGGTGGAGCCACTCAGTCTTAGAACAAATTGATTCTCCCAACACCTAATCCTCAGGAACACCCAATCCTCAACCTAAGGAAAAAATGATAAATCATCTGAAATGCAGCCTAATTTTTCTCTTTCCAAATTTTCACAGGCAACATTTTTAAGAAAGTGGAAACATGACTTACATACATTGGTTAACTCTATCAGTAAAACAAACCTAATTAAATTCTAGACAGGACTACAGATGAATAGACATCTTAGTCTTTAGCACATGGGGAGATATGGACTAACCCCTCTTCTTACTCAAAATAATTATTCCTCTAAAATGGAGGTCAGAAAGGACAATGGCTCATTTTATTGCTTGAAGAAGCACAGATAACAAGAGCAATAACAGTCAGTGTTAGTACTATAGGAACAACTGAGGGAGAGGCTCTTTTCCATAGAAATACCTGTCTTATGCCCTTTCTGCCCTTTGAGACTCAAGTTTCATTTAGGCACCAATCTCTCTCTCTCTCTCCTGTCCACTAGAAGTATTATCAGAAAGGTGAATTGGAATAAAAGCATTGACTTTCCAATTTTTCTGACAGTAGCTAACAGGAAAAACTACATTTTATAACACAACCTAACACACACACACACACACACTTTAGATGCAATATACACAAATTTAAAAGTAAACCCCAAATGGCTTATACTGAATACTACCTATTCTGTTTTATTAAAAAAAAAAAAAAAAAAAAACTGCACCGATTTCATGATCCCTTCACTAACGGTTCATAACTCCAGATTGAAACACTGACCTAAGCGACATGAAAGCACAGTGGCATCATGAGACAAATATAAGGTGGACATAGAAATCAACTTGCTTCTATACCATAAATTCATGAAATGGTAATGCAGAGCAGTTCTTAAAAATAAAATAACAGGATGCCACAGACTTCTTTGATCACACCATTATTACCTTTCCCAAAACCTGGATTATCCTGGATCTGTCCTGCTGATTAGATTTACTATAAATACATCCTGGCTTCCACTCTCAAAAGGCACCCCAATGCTGCTGTGCAATCTACTTCTTTTTCATCATAAATACATTTCAACTTGCCTAACATTCCCCTCAACGTCTATCTTTTCACTTGTTTTTAATCTACATTCCCCCGCCTCAAGAAAAGGAATGTTCTTATCTTTTCTAAAATTTACTTCCTTACTGCGCCCCACCCTCTAACACTACCAGAACTTGCTCAACCTTCTCTATTTACTTTCTCCACTTGACTATTCCATGTCTCCCTCTCCACTGGCTCTTTTCCCTGTGTCACACATGCGTCAAGTTTGTTCTTCCTCTGTATAAAACAAACCCAAAAAGTCCTTTTCTCAGCCTTGCTTCATCCTCAACATAGCATCCTTTCTTACATCTTTGACTAAAATCATGAAAGAATAGGCTTCATTAGTTCTCTCCACTTCAACTTCACTCCTCTTTTCTAGTTCAATCTAGTTAATCTGATCTCTGCCTTCGTTATTATGAAATTACTAAAAAAAACTCTATGTGTGATACCCAAATAGCCCAAATGCTGACCATCCTGTCATTCCCATATCCTTTCCTAAAACAATGATTCTAACTAGACCACAGCACACCACCACTTTCTAAAAATTCGATTTATAGAAAACTTAATATAAGTGTAGTATAAAACACTTTACATACTTGATCTTAATTCTAAAAAAGATAAATTTTAAACTGAGGTGTAGAAGGTTAAGAAACTTGTACATGTGCAAACTGCTAGTAAGTAGTGGACTGGGACTAACACTAGAGCTCCATGCTGTGCTGTCTATGACTCAGATGTGCTGCCCACATTCTAGGACTGCCAACAGAAGGGCCTACTCACTTCTCCATCCCTCAGGTAACCAACCAAAAAGGCAAATTAAACATTTCTGTCCACCTTAATATTAATGTTGCCAATGAGTCACTTGCACCCAGATTACAAAATCAATAATCACTTAATCAGTTTGGAAAAAAGTTTAAAAGTAAAAAAAGGCCGGGTGCGGTGGCTCACGCGTGTAATCCCAGCACTTCGGGAGGCCAAGGCAGGCAGATCACGAGGTCGGGAGATCGAGTCCATCCTGGCTAACACGGTAAAACCCAGTCTCTACTAAAAATACCAAAAATTAGCCAGGTGTGGTGGCGGGCACCTGTAGTCCCAGCTACTCAGGAGGCTGAGGTAGGAGAATGGCGTGAACCCGAGAGGCAGAGCTTGCAGTGAGCCAAGACCATGCCACTGCACTCCAGCCTGGGCCACAGAGTGAGACCCCGTCCCCAAAAAAAAAAAA
>NW_016803416.1:3538129-3552740 GCF_001698545.2 Rhinopithecus bieti
CCAAAAAAAAAAAAAAAAAAGAATAGAGGCAAAAAAAGTAAATACACCTATTATTTGAACAGTCTCCAACTTAAACTGAGATATATAAAAACCATGAGAAAATTAGAAAGTAAACTATACCTTCTGTAGAAAATAACTTTGAAAGCTCATAAAGTTGTTTGTTTTCACAATGTTTGGACAACTTTTACAACAAAACATCCTAGTAAAGAGTGACTTCATGGCTGGTGGTCCTGTCCACGTGCTCACCATTGAATTTGCAATCTGCAAATAATTAGAAAACAAAGTAATTTCCATTACCAATGCAAACATACTTTTAAATAAAACAGTTTCTTAAAAGTTATCAATACTATAACTGCATTGGTTTTTCAACAACTTCACTTCTCAGAAATTTATAACAATTTAGCATTTTATCACCATTTCCAAGAAACTATACAAACTCACCCTGCAGAAAAAATTCTTTTTCCAGTCGGGCATGGTGGCTTACGCCTGTAATCCCAGCACTTTGGGAAGCCGAGGAGGGTGAATCACCTGAGGTCAGGAGTTCAAGACCAGCCTGGCCAACATGGTGAAACCCCATCTCTACAAAATACGAAAACATTAGCTAGGCATGATGGCGGGTGCCTGTAATCCCAGCTACTTGGGAGGCTGATGTGGGACAACCGCTTCACTCAGGAGGGGGAGGTCGCAGTGAGTCAAGATGGCACCATCACACTCCACACTGGGTGACAGACTCCGTCTCCAAAAAAAAAAAAATTATTTTTCCTTTTCTTTGAGATGGAGTCTTGTTCTATCGTTCAGACTAAATAAAGCGCAGTGGTGCGATCATGGCTCACTGCAACCGCTATGTTCCAGGCTTTCCTGGGCTCCAGATTCTCCTTCCTCAGCCTCCTGAGTAGCTGGGACGACAGGTGCACACAACCACACCTGGCTAATTTTTGTATTTTTGGTAGAGATGGGGGTTTCACCATGTTGGCCAGCCTGGTCTTGAACTATTGACCTCAAGTGATCCGCTTGCGTCGGACTCCCAAAGTGTTAGAATTACAGGCATGAGCCACTGCACTCGGCCAAAATAATTCTTACGTGTACTTATAATTATTTTCTACAAGTTAATTTCTAAATGGCAGTATTAAGTTTTAGAAAAATATGTATGCAAAAGACTTATATTTTGAATAGTCTGTCTTTATTCATTTAGACAGATATAATTCTAATATTTTAACCTCATCAGACAGAAACATCATCATGAATTTTAAATAAGGTTTTTCAATCTACCCTAACTGCACAAAAAGCCAAATGCAGTGCTACTATTCAAGCCTGCAAGCATGCTTTACAAAAGCGTATCTTGCTTTACCCTATGTCTTGCTATTGATATTTTAGGGTATATAAAATCATGCCCGAAAAAAATGAAATTATGATTAAACAACATATTCTACAATTTTATAGACCTGCTAAGATTTTAGCATACAGGGATCACAAAGATCTTTATAGAAACAATGAAATTATATTCTCTGCAGATGGTTTTATCAAAGAAAATCACTGCTTTCTCTCACATATCTGAGAACACAGGAATGAAACTACTCACTTATTATCATTAAAAATAAATCAAAACCATTATTAACTTGTTGAAATATAGGACAAATGGATTTAACAGTGAGGAAGGCAAGCAAGAGTCACTAAATGGAAAATGAACCTACTATCAAGTTTTTAAAAAATACCTGGAAAACATTATTCCTGGCCAAAATTTAGTCTGCATTTTTCTGGTTTCCATTTGTTCTACCTTCAGATAATTTGCATCTAAAGAAACATATTTGGTTTTCTTAATTAACTTTTCTAGAATATTATAGAGTCTACCATTTTAAGTTACTTATCACTAATACCAATTTATAAACTCAAATCAATGTGAATAATTATTACAGTGGGATAATTCAGATTAATCAATCAATTGAGCACAGTGGAACATGGCGGCACATGCCTGTAATCCCAGCTGTGTCGGGGGCTGAGGCAGGAGTATCACTCAAGCCCAAGAGTTTGAGACCATCCTGGGCAACATTGTGAGATCTTGTCTTTATTTAAAAAAACAAAATACACACATACACACACACACACACACACACACACAAACACACACAGAGATTTCATGTACTTTAATGTAAAACATCACTCAAATCAAGAAATTGCTCACCAAATATATTCTTCGCTTTAAAAATGTGGTTGACAATTCAACAAAATGGTGAAAATTCTCTTTGATTTTAAAATCTCTAACTTCATTTTGACAATTATAAAATTATTCTGCATATCTATTTTCAGGTCAAAACATGTTTCTTTCAAAACAGTCCTATTAATTTAAAAGCATTTGGCAAAAGCTTTCAAAGAATCAGCTACCAAGTAAATTTAAAGACTAGGTGAATTTTAATTCATTTTCAGAGATGCAAAGAATACATACAATAGTCATCTTATTTCCTTTATGCTATATATAATCTCACCTTTGCAAGACAGAAGCAAGCTGACATTCTTACTCTGTAGAAACACTGCTCTTGTTCTAATATATCAGTGAGTGCAAGCCGAGATGCTGGAGTAGGGAATTTTTCCAAAGCCAAAATGGATTCCTGCTGTGCAACAACATCTCTCTCATACCGGAGCTGATACTGCCACATAAAATCAGCTTGCTCAAATTCTACCTTTCTCAATACCGACATATCTGGGTCTATCCTTATCCACAGCAAAGGGGAATCGGCACTGAAAGAAAATATAATTTTATTTTAATTTTAAACTTATAATCTACATACTTAGAAAATAAATACAAAGCATTTATTAACCAGGTTCCCTTTTAGATGTAGTATTCAAGACTGCCTGGAGTTTTACTGTATTCATTTTTTAAAACTGCACTGACAAATTCCTCATAATGTTTAACATGTATCAACTTTCTCACAATGTCTGATCCATATCCACCTTGCTAAAAAGACAATCAAAAATAAGAAAATATTAATTGTCTTTTACAAAGGATACTGAATCTCTCATTTCCCATCTCAAATTATTTTGATGATTTTGATTGGTGATTATATGAGGCAAAAAAAAGAATGAGACGAATTTCTTGTTCAGCTGACTTAAAACTTTTAAAAACACTAGACTCATGATTGCCTTTTTCAAACAGCAAGTTCTGAAATCATAATTTGGAGGCATATCACAAATTTATTTTCATGTATTTCTGAAAGTAACAAACACTGTTTAAAAAATCTAGTCTATGTCAACACTTTCATGAAAAAAAACACCACCTGTAATATTAGTTCAAATTCAGCAAATATTATTGCATGCTTACTACAGGCAAAGTACTTGCTATGAAAAAATCAAAATTAACACTGATCTCAGCTGGGTGCAGTGGCTCATGCCTATAATCCCAGCACTTTGGGAGGTCGAGGCTGGTGGATCATTTGAGGTCAGGAGTTCAAGGCTAACCTGGCCAACATGGTAAAACCCCAAATCTACTAACAATACAAAAATTAGCCAGGCATGGTGGCATGCAGCCAGGCATGCAGTAAGCCAAGATGGTGCCACTGCACTCCAGCCTGGGCAACCAAGCAAGACTCTGCCTCAAAAAAAAAAAAAAAATTAACACTGATCTTGAAGGGCAAATGAACATAATCTATATATAAACAGTAGTGATAATCTGGCAATCAAGTTAGTAAATAATTACAGAGGTTTTATAAAAAATATACAGGTACAGAATGGGCAAAATCAGAAAGTCTGAGCTGTATCATATTTAAAAATAAAACACTGTCAATCAATAAATATTACCACATAAAGTTTAGAACAGTGGTTTTTAAATTGTTTCGCAAGCATAGGGAGACTTAAGGCACCCCAGACCTTTGTTCTAAGGACAAAGAATCAATATCACCCGGGAGCTCATGAGTAATGCAAACTATCAGGCCTCACTAGTGTACTACTGGATCAGAAACTGCATTTTGGGAAGGTCCCCAACTGATTCGCATGCACGTTATAGTTTGAGCACTGCTCTAGAGGCCACCAAGAGAGAACAAGAAAGCTGCCTAGTCAAAGTTGTGCCCACCCCTCAACCATAATGCATTTCCTCTTAATTTCACCTAGGCCCTGCAGACTTACTTTTATCTCTTTGATTAGTTATGATTTTACATAAACTGTTTTAACATAGGGTTTCTATTAAATTAAAAAAATTTTAAAGCACTCATCTGGAGGACAGTTACATGCTTTTACATATGCATAATGAAGTAGACAAATGATAATGCAGAAAAATTATAACCTTATATTTAAGTTAACTAACTTACTCCATTGCAGAAAGATCCATGTCAACTTCCTCCCCATTCATCAGTGGGATTTTTTTCTTTTTATTCCTACATTTAAGAAAAAGTAGGTTAGAAAATTGTGAGATTTCTAATTCTGAATGGAGATTAACAGCAGCTAAAGTTCAAATAAAGGATTTCACACAACATTGAAAGCTATCCTTAGGAAACATGGATATCAAATGTAATAAAATTTAAATAGAACAAAGTCTGTTTATTTAAAAGCTGGTGGGAATCCAGTAAATATCAAATTGCTTTCCTGATCAAATGTTAACAAGAAGCATAAATATATAATAAAATGTCAACCTAAAACATATATTCCAAGAACTGGTAGCTGCAATTTTGTATAAAAAAGGGGATATATCAATAAAGAAAACTCTTAAATAGAAAAAGGATCAGGCTTGAAATGGGAAATGAATAATTCTGAGTTGTCTGCTGCATATACGCAAAGTTCTGTCCTACATGAATTAACTAATAAAGTATCGTAAGAGTACTGATCATATGTAGAACCAATTAATATGCACAAGATTCAAGATAAGCAAAAACAAAAGCAACTGTTTTTATGTTAACTGGGGAAGGGCAAATAAAAACAGGAACAGAGAAAAGTTTTCCTGTGTTCCTCATACCAGAGAATACTCAAATGACATGCTGTTATTACAGAGAAAAAAACCTGAAAATAGCAATCAAATGTTACCAATTTCCAAGGTGGATAGAACAAAAAGAAATAAGTATCTCACTCTGATTTAAGAAAGAATTTTCTCAGAGTAAGAATGACTGTAAGATTTCAGAATCAAGTTCTTTAAAGGACTTCAAAGTCAAGAGACACTCTCATCTACCTGAGTGAACTAAACACGGTCATGAGTATAACACTTCTGTTCCTGAAAGTTAGTATTTCTCCAGCAAAGCACAGATATGTTCTCATCTCTCACTATTCAGAGTACATACTAATTGTTGTGCCAAATAAGTGGTAAATGAAAAACATATTAAAGAAAAGTGGGAATTTGCCTTTGAAATATATAGAGAATATTCTGAAGGGGCATGATGATATAGAGAAAAAAAAAAAGACACAGCAAGATGCAGAGGCTTTTCATGACATATTGAGCTCTTTCCCTTCAATCACCATTTTTCTAATATTTCCTGTCGGTATTAATCCAACAAGACTAGTAAGAATGAACCTATTTGTCTTGAATTTTTTTCTAGTACCAAAAACTCGAACTTCCATTCTCGCCCCTTGGCCTCTACCTTCCAACAAAATGAGGATTCTTAAAGCTAAATGTTAAAAAATTCTTACTTAATTCTAAAGATAAAAATGTCATCAAGAAGGCAAGCAAACAAAGAATGTTTGGTAATACTAACTGGAAGTAAAATGAGGAAAAAAAGATATCTGATAGCATGTTCTCTACCTAAAAAAGTAGGTATACATAGGCTGGGCATGGTGGCTCATGCCCGTAATCCCAGCACTTTGGGAGGCCGAGGTGGGCGGATCATCTGAGGTCAGGAGTTCGAGACCAGCTTGGTTAACATGGTGAAACCTCACCACTACTAAAAATACAAAAAGTAGCAGGGGGTGGTGGCAGGCGCCTGTAATCCCTGCTACTTAGGAGGCTGATGCAGGAGAATCGCTTGAACCAGGAGGCGGAGATTGCAATGAGCTGAGATCACGCCACTGCACTCCAGCCTGGGTGGCAGAGCAAGACTCTGTCTAAAAAAATTAGGTATACCTAAAACCACAAAAACCCCAGAAGAAAACCTAGGTAATACCATTCAGGACATAGGCATGGGCAAAGGTTTTATGACTAAAACACCAAAAGCATTGGCAACAAAAGTCAAAATTGACAAATGGGATCTAATGAAACTGAAGAGCTTCTGCACAGGTAAAAAAGCTACCATTAGAGTTAACAGGCAACCTACAGAATGGGAGAAAATTTTTGCATCTATCCATCTGACAAAGGGCTAATATCCAGAATCTACAAGGAACTTAAACAAACTTACAAGAAAAAAACCAACCCCATCAAAAGTGGGTTAAGGATATGAACAGACGCTTCTCAAAAGGAGACATTTATGCGGCAAACATGAAAAAAAGCTCATCATCACTGGTCATTAGAGAAACGCAAATCAAAACCACAATGAGATACCATCTCACGCCAGTTAGAATGGCCATCATTAAAAAGTCAGGAAATAGCAGGTGCTAGAGAGGACGTGGAGAAATAGGAATGCTTTTACACTGTTGGTAGAAGTGTAAATTAGTTCAACCATTGCGGAAGACAGTGTGGCAATTCCTCAAGGATCTAGAACCAGAAATACCATTTGACTCAGAAATCCCATTACTGGGTATTACCCAAAGGATTATAAATCATTCTCCTATAAAGACACATGGACATATGTTTATCGCAGCACTATTCACAATAGCAAAGACTGGGAACCAACCCAAATGCCCATCAATGATAAACCGGATAAAGAAAACGTGGCACATACACACCATAGAATACTATGCAACCATAAAAAAGAATGAGTTCACGTCCTTTGCAGGGACATGGATGAAGCTGGAAACCATCATTCTCAGCAGACTAACACAGGAACAGAAAACCAAACACCACATGTTCTCACTCATAAGTGGGAGATGAAAAATGAGAACACATGGACACAGGCAGCGGAACATCACACACCAGGGCCTGTTGGGAGGTCGGGGTCTAGGGGAGGAATAGTATTAGGAGATATACCTAATGCAGATGACGGGTTGATGGGTGCAGCAAACCACCGTGGCCCGTGTATACCTATGAAACAAACCTGCACGTTCTGTACATGTATCCCACAACTTAAAGTATAATTTTTAAAAATTAGGTATACTACAGAATTTTTATTTTGGCATTTTAGTCTGTGAGATTTGTAGTTTACCTTTCAATTTATAGTTATTATGCAATGCCTACCTTCTACTTTTGGAATGGCAGGGTATATCGTGTTTAAGGCTGTTTTCTTCAATTTGCAGTGTATGATTGAAGGATCCATCTAACTCCTGCACTGTCACTTTAAGTGGTCCCTTTTTAAAAAAACAACACACTGTTCAGAGATGTGATTTTAAAAATACCAATATGTATGCTTATGTGTAGAGAGAAATATAAATCAAGATATAAAATGATACTACACAAAATGAGTATCTGGAGACCTAGATAGGTAATTGGTGCCAAAGAGGGCAACTGGAAGATTCTGAGTCCCCTGATATCTCTGTACCTCCTCTTCCCTTCTTTGACAAAGCCAATGTTTTCACAATTTATCCTCTGCAAACAAAATCTCATTAATTTCTAAGTAGTAACCCATCCCTAAGTCCCTCTTCTATTGAAACTGAGGAGATAGCAGTACAAAGGCCATTTTGGAAAAACACTTACCACATATTTCTGAGTTCCAGGAGACGTATAGTCCTGTTTTATTTCCAATTCCAAGACATTTCGTTTTCTATTAAATGCAAAACTTCCATAAAATTTTACCACTCCACTCTGATCTCTGAAGAATTGTAAAGGAAATTTTACATACGAAAATGAATATGTACTAAACAAAATAAATTATCCATATCAGTATTATTAATTTTCAAGTGCATTCCCACCAGTTCAAAGTTTGAGAGCATACTCTACTGTAAATCAGGTCGCAAAGTATTCAAAGTGCTTGTGAAAAACGCTTTCCCAGATTTAAATAAAATTTCTGAAACACTGACAAATTTGTGTTTTGAAAGAAGCAGAACCACTATACAAGGTTATTAATATAATAAAGTGAAAAATGCAAAAATTGCAAAATTCCAAGACACCAAATTGTGCCAACCCCTAACTACGTCCACAAGTCACCAAACTACTGCATCTCACAAGTAATCCCACAGGCCTCTCTGGTAGATTACTTACCTATTCTACCATCAAACCAGTTTTTTTACTCACATATTTTTTACTCACTAGAAAGTACTTTAAAATATGCCAAACTTTACAAATATATACATACGTGTGTGGACCTTGATGTCTAGTAGGAATCTCAGATGAAACAATTCACAGTTCATCATTATTTCTACCACTGTTTAGAAATATAAACAGTTCATACCTCCTTTAGTCCCCCTCAAACCTCTCTTCTTCCATCTTCCCCTTGCACATATACCTTATTCCCTTCCCCACTTTGTTGAACTGCTATTGAAAAGGATACACCCACTGCTTTATTAAAGGCTGAATATCTTTGCCAGAGACATTTGAAATGGATTTCAAAAACCCAGATGTGGAAACCAACATCTGACTCCACATATGTGACTGGAACTTCTGAGATGAAGCAGTACTAGCCAGACTTAGCAGTTTATTGAAAACCTGTAAGGATAAAATCATTTAGTAAGTTCATATAACAGATTCATTTCAATTATATAGAATACTCACTTTGCACTGTAACTTTATTATAGTCAATTATAGAAGACAATAATTTCACTATTTATTACACAGATTATTCTAAAGACTACCAGCAATAGAAATATGCAAAGATGTAAGCCGCCAGAAAACAAAATCATTCTTCATATAAACATTACTGAATGTTAATGATATACTGCATAATACTGTTCATTAAGAATTACAGTAAGAATAATATATAATACTGTGGGCAGCAAGTCACCCAGGTGCCAAGGCAAGAGACCAAGGGCACGAGCTGTTCCAGTATAATAAAGAAAATAGGTAAAATAAGAATAGTTATACTAGACATAGATCATAGATATGATTACATAGGAATATCATTAATCATTAGTTTGTAGCAATTACTCTTTATTACAATATTATAATAATCCTTGCTCTACAATTATAACCTAGGAAAAACCAGGTCATACAGAGATAGGAGCTGAAGGGGCACAGTGAGAAGTGACCAGAAGACAAGAACGTGAGCCCTCTGTCACGCCCAGACAGGGCCACTAGAGAGCTCCTTGATCTAGCGGTAACACCAGTGTCTGGGAAGACACCTGCTACCAAGCGGACCATGGTCTAGCAGTGGCGTCAGTGCCAAGGAAAAGCATCCGCTACTTAGCAGACTGGGAAAGGGAGTCTCCCTTTCCCCGGGGGAGTTTAGAGAAGACTCTGCTCCACTACCTCTTGTGGAGGGCCTTGACATCCGTCAGGCCCACCCACAGTTATCCGGAGGCCTAACCGTCTCCCTGTGATGCTGTGCTTCAGCAGTCAAGCTCCTGTTTCACTTTCATGTTCCACTCCGTACACCTGGCTCCGCCCACCTGGCTCCACCCTCTAGATAGCAGTAGCAAAATTAGTGAAAGTATTAAAGTCTCTGACTTTTCTGAAAAGAGCACAGAAGAAATAATGACGTAAGCTGTCCTCTCTCTCTCTCCGCCTTGGCTACCTAACAGGGAAGGGACCCCTGTCTGGTGGACATGTGACTCACGTGACCTTATCAATCATTGGAGATGACTCACACTCTTTACCCTGCCCCCTTTTGCTTTGTATCCAACAAATAACTGCACAGCCAGGCATTCGGGGCCACTACTGGTCTCCGCGTCTTGGTGGTAGTGGTCCCTCAGGCCCAGCTGTCTTTTATCTCTTGGTCTTGTGTCTTTATTTCTATGATCTCTTGTCTCTGCACACGGGCAGAAAAACCCACCAACCCTGTGGGGCTGGTCCCTACGTAATACCTATAATTTATTGTGGTATGAGTTTACACAGAAGCTAGAAATTAAGAAGTTAATGATACTCATCAGGATTTATATCACTCCAAAGCCTGAGTGGCTCTTTATGGACCATCTCTCATTTAATGTTTCTGTTCTTCATTCTAAAGGCTGGGTGCGGTGGCTCATGCCTGTAATTCCAGCACTTTGACAGACCAAAGCAGGTGGGTAGCTTGAGCCCAGGAGTTTGAAACCAGACTGGGCAACATGGTGAAACTCCATCTCTACAAACAATACAAAAATTAGCCAGGGGTGATGGTGCATGCTTATAGTCCCAGCAACTCAGGAGGCTGAGAAAGATGAGAGGATCCCTTGAGCCTGGGAGATCAAGGCTGCAGTGGGCCGTGACTGCACCACTGCACTCCAGCCTGGGCGACAGAGTAAGACCCTATCTCAAAAAACAAACAAAACAAACCAAAAAAAAGGCAAGGTGAAAGACAGAAAGATTAAAGAAACTGAACTTTACAGCAAACTTAAAATGCTTTAAAAAAAAAATATTTTTTACCTGTCTCTAAGAATGTTATCAATGAAAAAAAAATGGCTGAACATTTGGTTTCCACTCTCAACTACTAAATCACAACTATTTACACTGAAACTTGTTTAAAATATATGGCAAAATTTAGCAATAGCAAAAATAAACATCTTTTACATTGGTTTACGTTTTTCTATTGAAAACAGTTTAAAGTGGTATTTCATCCTTAATATAATGCAGAACACAAATTCATATGTATAGAAATGTTTTACTTTCATCCCCACAATTGTAATTTTTTTTTCTCTTGAGACAGAGTCTCGCTCTGTCGCCCAGGCTGGTGTGAAGTGGCACAGTCATAGCTCACTGCAGCTTCAACCTCCTGGACTCAAGCAATCCTCCTGCCTCCACCTCCCAAGAAGGTGGGACTACAGAATCGTGCCACTATGCCTGACTTTGTAATACAAATTTTTTTTAGATGGGGTCTTATTATATTGCCCAGGCTAGTCTCGAACACCTGGCCTCAAGCAATCATCCCACCTCAGCCTCCCAAAGTGCTGGGATTACAGGCATGAGATGCCATGCCCAACCACTACATTCTATCTTCATAAAAATCATGTGCTAAGTTGTTCTGGTATTGATATCCATTCTACATCTGAGGAAATGCAAATATAAAGCACAGGTTACTTAGTGGGCAAACAAAACTATAAATCCAGATGTCCTAACTCCTATTCTACAGAAACATATTCAGGTTGCACACATACAGATATTTATTTACCATTGTTAAGTTCTTAACTTTAATACTTACCTGTAGCATAAATTCCATACTGATCCTATTTTCAATCAATCTCATCACAAGGTGGGCTTTACACTGAAACATAGTGTAGTATTCCCAGGACAGTGTATGTGGATGCTTTATTGAAAAGTGTAGATGGGAAGCTGGACTAAAAAAAAATAAACACATTTACCTAATAAAGCAAATTTGACTATTAATAAACAATAAATTTCATGACCACATCAAGAAAATATCCAAAAAAACCTCATGGGAATATATAAACAATTTCCTTAGTACTAAGAAACATCTAAAAATAAACTTAACTGGAAGAAAATTATGAAGTTTTACTTAAGGACATAAAGGAAAATCTGAATAAAAAGAAACAAATAGCAAGCTCCTAGATGGGAAGATACAATACTGCAAATACTTCCATTCTCCCCAAATTCTTCAATATAATCAATGCAATTCCAATAAATATCCCAACATTGAAGCATGCACAAATGTACGTTAAGGATTGATTATATATATAAAACAAAAACCATTATAAAAGTACTAAAAGAAATGAAGGAAAAAATTTCTCTTTATAATTTTGGAATGGGAAAAACTTTCCTAAGAAAAAATATAAAATCTGGAAGATATAAAGACCACAATGACTATGTAAAATAAAAATTTTTGACATAATGAAAAGGATCATACATTTAGAGAAAGATAGTCTAGAAAATATTTATGACATACATGAACATTTGTTTACAAATTATCACTAGACAAAATAATGCTATGGTAAATATCTTTTTACACATGTGCAAATATTTCTGTATGATAAATGCCTAGAAGAAGAATTTCTTTTTTTGGGGGGAGCAGATAAGAGTCTCACTCTTGTCCCCAGGTCAAAGTGCAGTGGCACAATCTAGGCTCACTGCAACCTCTGCCTCCTGGGTTCAAATGATTCTCTTGCCTCAGCCTCCCGAGTAGTTGGGACCAGGCACCCGCCACCATGCCTGGCTAATTTTTGTATTTTTTGGTAGAGATGGGGTTTTGCCACGTTGGCCAGGCTGGTGTCAAACTCCTGAACTCTGGTGGTCCACCTGCCCAGCCTCCCAGAGTGCTGGGGTTACAGGCATAAGCCCCCGCGCTGGGCCAGAAGAATTTCTACATGATCACATACCTAGAAGAATTGCTGGATCTAAAAATTACCCATTGTACAATTCTGATTAGTACCACACTAAATTCCCCGTCAGAAACACTGTATTGAACTATACTCTCACAGTGTGCGAGTGGTGCTATGGTTTGTTTGAATGATGGTGTCCCTCCAAAATTCATATTGAAACTTAAACCCCAATGCAACAGTTTTAAGAGGGGTGGCCTTTGGGAGGTGATTAAGTCATCAGGGATCTACCCTCATGAATGGGATTAGCGCCCTCATAAAAAGGCTCCAGGCTGAAGGGAGTGTTGTCTTGCCCTACCATCCCTTCCACCTTGTGAGGACACAACATTCTTCCCCACTGGAGGATGCAGCAACTAGGTGCCAACTAGGTGCAGAGAGCAGCCCTCACCAGACACCAAACCTCCCAGTGCCTCAATCTGGAACTTCCCAGCCTTCAGAACAAGAAGTAAATTTCTACTGTTTATATTATTACCCAGTCTGTGGTACTTTGTTATAGTAGCATAAACAAACTATGGCAAGTGGTATCACACATCTCCTTCAAAATGTAGCATATTGGTTAAGGCAGGAGGATTGCTTGAGCCCAAGAGTTTGAGATCAGCCTGTGTAACAATGTGAGACCTCACTTAAAAAAAAATAAAAAACTTTTTTTTAATGTGGCATATTAAAACTTAAAATACTTTAATCAATTTGATATTTTAAAATTATTTTATATTTTACTTATTACTTCCAACCTTAAGAGCTTTATGAGTCTGTAAGCTTTAGCAAAGGACAGCAATAAGAAAAAGGTTAAATTCTGAGGTACAATGAAATACCATTTAGTTCTTAAATGGAATAATTTTTATATATAGTCAAGATTTATAATATCATCTCTGAACAATAAACATACTTATCCTTCTCTTTTCCTCCACCAAATATGGGATGTAGTAAAACTCCACCAGTTTTCAGTTCATATGCCACAATTCTGTCTAGCTCCTAAAAAATACGTAAAAATAGGAGTCAGTAAAATTTGTAAAGTAACATTTTTTTTACATACCAAATTTTAGAATTAAACTGAATTCTCATTTCCTAAAATCAGAATGTAAATTTCTTAAAATAAGTGAAATGTATTTAAAGAGTAGCTTATGTTCTTATAAATAAAGCAGCCCATGTAGCTGGCAGAATGACAAAAGCCAAAGACTTCCCTACTTTGTGACTTCAGGGCTGGGCAGCAGCCTGGCAACTTTTTCTTATGGCTGTTCTCAATCTCTCTGAGCTATCTCCAAGTTTATTTTTTCCTTCTCTGTATTTTGCTTCAAGGAATTCAGGTGAGTAAAAAGGAATGGGAATAAATTATGTCAGGAATCCATCATTTTAAAACTTCTCCAGTCTTCTCTAACATGACATAAATAGAACTTTAAAAAAAAGGGATTTTTTTTTTTAAAACAGAAAAAAAAAAAGCGGGGTGCAGGGGGTTGTTTTGTCTTGTTTTGAGACAGGGTTTTACTCTGTCACCCAGGCTGGAGTTCAGTAGCTGATTATGGCTTACTGCAGCCTTGACCACCTTGGCTTAGGTGATCCTCCCACCTCAGCCTTCCAAGAAGCTGGAACCACAGGCACATGCCACCATGCCTGGTTAATTAAAATTTAAAAAAACATAAGTGAAGGTGGGCACAGTGGCTCATACCTGTAATCTATCCCAGCACTTCGGGAGGCTGAGGCAAGTGGATCATGAGGTCAGGAGTTCGAGACCATCCTGGCCAACATGGTAAAACCACATCTCTACTAAAAACACAAATAATTAGCCAGGTGTGATGGCAGATGCCTATAATCCCAGCTCTCAGGAGGCTAAGGTGGAAGAATCACTTAAATCCGGAGGCAGAGGTTGCAATGAGCCAAGACTGTGCCACTGCACTACAGCCTGGGCAACAGAGTGAGACTCCGTCTCAAGAAAAAAGAAAAGTGGCCGGGCGCGGTGGCTCAAGCCTGTAATCCAAGCACTTTGGGAGGCCGAGACGGGCTGATCACGAGGTCAGGAGAGCGAGACCATCCTGGCTAACACGGTGAAACCCCGTCTCTACTAAAAAATACAAAAAACTAGCCAGGCGAGATGGCGGGCGCCTGTAGTCCCAGCTACTCAGGAGGCTGAGGCAGGAGAATGGCGTAAACCCGGGAGGCGGAGCTTGCAGTGAGCTGAGATCCGCCCACTGCACTCCAGCCTGGGCAACAGAGCGAGACT
>NW_016803416.1:3556582-3559530 GCF_001698545.2 Rhinopithecus bieti
AAAAAAAAAAAAAAAAAAAAAAAATTGACCACAAAATCAGTAACTTTTCTTCATATCATTACCTTAATTTAGGCATTTCAAATCTGAAGAGATACCAACCTAAAAATGCTCATGGAAGCATAAGCAGCCACTTCAACATAAGCCTCATCAATGAAGACAGTCTTAAAACAGGAGTATGGGTATCGACACGTGAGAATTTCTTCATAAAATTCAAAGACTTCATGAAGGTATGATGTGGTATGTTTCAGCAATGGAAGAAGTTGGGGCAAACAAAAATGAGTAACCTGAAAAGAAGAAGCAAGGAAGATCATCTAAATGAAACAGTTACTTTTAATATTGTAAATTTCCTAAATATCTCAATTATAAATAAATGTTCTCATAAATCTATTATTTAATAATTTCAAGATGCTGAAAGAAAATGTGAAAATAGTGATTACTTTTACTGATCACATTTATAAAATATTAATTGTACTTAAAAATTAAATTCATGGTGTATTATAAGTGTGTGGAATGCTTAGACCAACTAAAATATGACTCTGGTTCCAAATTCAATTAAAATTTTTTCTCATATGTACACATAACAAGAAAGACTTAAATTTCAAAGGCTTATTATAAACATACTTCTTATTCATAAATATCTAATCTACTGAATAATGCATGTTATAGTACTATCTTATCAACTGTTAATGTTAATCATATTATCTGCATATAAAAAATAATTACTGTAGTCCCCCTCTAATATTTCAATTACATACCAAAACTGCAGAAAACTTAATGGTAGTTAGGAGATTAAAAAATGCCTGCAACAGAAATAGTAACTCTGGTTTTTTTCATTAGGTTACATCTCACTTTGGTCACACAAATATTATATGCTATCTCTTACTGTGATGTGTACTGTTGTGGGAAGTCAGGGACCCTGAATGGACGGACTGGCTGAAGCCATGGCAGAAGAACATAAATTGTGAAGATTTCATGGACATTTATTAGTTCCCCAAATTAATACTTTTATAATTTCTTATGCCTGTCTTTACTGCAATCTCTGAACATAAACTGTGAAGATTTCATGGACATTTATCACTTCCTCAATCAATACTCTTAAATTTCCTATGCCTGTCTTTAATCTCTTAATCCCGTCATCTTCGTAAGCTGAGGATGTATGTCGCCTCAGGACCCTGTGATGATTGCATTATCTGCACAAATTGTTTGTAAGACATGTGTGTTTGAACGATATGAAATCTTGGCATCCTAAAAAGGAACAGGGTAACAGCGATTTCCAGGGAACAAGGGAGATAACCATAAGGTCTGACTGCCTGCGGAGCCAGGCAGAACAAAGTCGTATTTCTCTTCTTGCAGAAAGCAAATAGGAGAAATAACACTGAATTCTTTCCCCAGTAAGGAATAACCCTGGGAAAGGAATGCATTCCCAGGGGGAGGCCTCTAAATGGCCACTCTGGGAGTGTCTGTCTTATGCGGTTGACAATAAGGGATGAAATATGCCTTAGTCTCCTGCAGTACCCTCAGGCTTGCTAGGAATAGGAAATTCCAGCCTGGCAAATTCTAGTCAGACTAGTTGTCTGCTCGTGAACCCTGTTTCCTGTTAAGGTGTTTATCAATGACAATGCGTGCCCAACAGGACATGGAACCTCGTCAGTAATTCTAATTTCACCCTAGCCTTGTGATCTTGCTCTGTCCTTCTACCCTTGTGATCTTTTATTGCCCTTTGAAGCATGTCATCTTTGTGACTTACTCCCTGTTTGTAACCCCTTCCCCTTTTGAAATCCCTAATAAAAACTTTCTGGTTTTGCGGCTCAAGGGGCATCATGGAACCTACCAATAGATGATGTCACCCCCGGAGGCCCAGCTGTAAAATTTGTCTCTTTTGTACTCTTTCTCTTTATTTCTCAGACCAGCTGACACTTAGGGAAAATAAAGAACCTACATTGAAATATTGGGGCTGGTTCCCCAATACTGTGCCAAATGAGTGCCATCAACAATGACACAGATCACTGACTAGAACAACCATGTAAGGTTTCACACAGGAGTGTGAAGCTGTTGTAATCTTTTTGAGTTCAACAGAAGTTTGATAGGGAACTTTTGGTATAGGAAAAGAGAACATCCCAGAGTCAAAGATGGGAAGAAAAAAAGTATGATCAGAGAAGTCTAAGGAAACTATTTTGAATATAACATCTACTAGGGTCAAATTATAGAAGATCTTGAAAGCCATGCTAAAGAGTTCTAATTACTGCAGAATTATAAAGGCAAGGGAAGTTTTAATTTATCATAAAATTATTCTTCTAATAACATTTAAAAGAACAGATTAGAGGCTACCATAACAGTGGAGAAAAGTATCTATGTATTATTAATGATCAGGGCCCAAAACAGTATCATGATTAACACTCCCTTTGTATTAATTATGATATTTAAACATAATTTTATTTGTGTATGCAAATAAAAAATACTATTCATCAGAAAAGGACTCATTTTAGACAAACCTACAAGACAGCAAATTTACTGATAATGCAGGTCACAACTCATGTATTTGACACAGAGAAAGACTAAGTCAGGAAAAACAATTCTTGACCATCATTTGCCTTGTTCCTATTCAATAACTCAGAGTAGAAAAAAATTATTCTGAAATACAAAATAGGTACTAATCAAACACTGATTTTAAAGTTGATCATTTACCAAAGACGATAAAGTTCACTGCCAATCTTATCAGTGGATAAACCTTTCAAAAGAGTCATTGTTAAGACAACATAAGCAAAACCAACACAAAATATCCTGAATCTTTTCCATGAGTGATTTTACAAATCCTGTGAATTTCAGCAAAGAAAATACAAAAGGCAAACTGAGGAGCTCACCGAAAGCCTGCTGCCCTCAATTTTTATTCACATGACTAAAAGAAATGCTGTTGAGATATACATAGTCAAATTACATGTTTATACATT
>NW_016803417.1:0-2569 GCF_001698545.2 Rhinopithecus bieti
AAAAAAAAGATCTAAAGCCCATGCTCTTAATCACTCTGCCACACTATCCCTCTTAATATTTGTTGTATAAATTACATGCTGATGGTGACCTTCTGCCTAATTTTTTGAATCTTAAGGTTTCCCCACTAATTGGAAATACCTATTTATAAGTTATCATTATTAATGCATGAATCCTAACTCATTAATATTATGGCAAGCCTGTTGCTCTTTCTATACCAGCTTTATCTACTACTGTTTACAAGTCCCCCCTCTCTATAGTATCTTCTACAGCTAGGAAAAAGACAATTCAGTAACTAATAAGGGCAAAGGATAAAAATCAAAAATTCATAGAAGAGGAAATACAAATGACTAATAAACATATTAAAAGATAATTTCAGTAGGCAGGGAAATGCCAATTCAAGCAACTATGAGATACCACTGTTCAAGCACTGGGCAAACAAATATTTAAGAGACTGGAGGCTTCCATACCACTGTATTGGTCAATACTTGAAAAAGAGTCTCCATCATACATTAATTAATTCAGCTAAAACTTTCTTGGGGGTAAAGAGAAGGTTTTAGCCGGGTGTGGTGGCTCAAGCCTGTAATCCCAGCACTTTGGGAGGCCGAGACGGGCGGATCACGAGGTCAGGAGATCGAGACTATCCTGGCTAACATGGTGAAACCCCGTCTCTACTAAAAAATACAAAAAACTAGCCGGGCGAGGTGGCGGGCGCCTGTAGTCCCAGCTACTCGGGAGGCTGAGGCAGGAGAATGGCGTAAACCCGGGAGGCGGAGCTTGCAGTGAGCTGAGATCCGGCCACTGCACTCCAGCCCGGGTGACAGAGCGAGACTCTGTCTCAAAAAAAAAAAAAAAAAAAAAAAAAAAAAAGAGGAGGTTTTATTCCCTTGAAGTAACAGTCAGAAAAATAGTAAAACATCTTAGACAAAGCAATAGAATTCTCATGCAACACATACAGCAATACATAAATGGAGAAGTGAATTTTTAAAAATGAAGAAAAGCAGAGCAGTATCAAAGTTATTAAAATATCTACAAAACAGTTGTATTTTATGGTCTGTTATATATTTGTGGCGTACAATAATGTGTTGTCCAAAATGCCTGTTTAGGTTTTAAAGATGGAGCTCCACTCTTTGCTTGGTTTTAAGTATGTAAGCAATGTTACGAGAGGACATAATAGTAGTGGTGGTCAGCCATGGTGGTGAGACAAAAATGTATGTGTGAAACAAACTGAGTATTTCTTTTTTTTTCTTTTCTGTTGAGACGAGTCTCGCTCTGTCGCCCAGGCTGGAGTGCAGTGGCGTGATCTCGGCTCACTGCAGGCTCCACCTCCTGGGTTCACGTCATTCCCTTGCCTCAGCCTCCCGAGTAGCTGGGACTACTGGTGCCCGCCATCACACCCGGCTAATTTTTTGTATTTTGTTTAGTAGAGATGGGGTTTCACCATGTTAGCCAGGATGGTCTCGATCTCCTGAGTTCATGATCTGCCTGCCTCGGCCTCCCGAAGTGCTGGGATTACAGGAGCGAGCCACCGCAACCGGCCCAAACCCCGTATTTCCATAAAGTTAAAAAAAAAAAATTATGGCATAAATACTGACTTGTCTTGAGAGATGATTCAGAAAACGCAAAATATACAAGGGCTAGAAACTGACAACTCACCCCAAAGTCCTGAAGGCTGCCTGATCCAGGTGCACAGGCCTCCGGTCACGGTTAAAGCCAAGCTGAGGCTTCCACTGCCGTCCATTGCTGGATTTTTCCCAGTCACTAGGTTTCAGTACTGCTGCTGGTTTTCTGACCATTTAAAAAGACAACCCTTAGTAATAGGGATGAAAACCATTTGTACAAAATAAACCTAGGTAATTTACTGTTGTTACCTTGCTCCTGGAAGCATTACAGCTTTAAAAATGTAATCTTCAGCAAACTGTGGGTCTTTAAAATTAATACTGGAAAAGAACAAGAAACAATTCAATGATCTGATTATATTAGCCTGTCTTAATTATCATGTCGACTGAGGTATTTTTCATGTTTAAGTCCTCTCCAAAAATTATTTTAGTTAATAAATGGGTTTGCCAAATGGCTAAATATCTTCCTCACCAAACTGTCTCTAATTCCTGGTACATATAACCTTCATGTAACTTTCTCTGTGGGAAAAGTCATGCTCTAGCTAACTATTGGTGATGACAGAGAAGTAACAGACATTGCCCCAACTCAAATTTCAATATGATATTGTAGACAGGTCGAAGAGGTTTATAACAACAAAAAATAAAAATAAAATAACCTTTAATTTTGTTCAGTCCATGGCAAAAACCCCTAAGCATCTTGAGGCAGATTAGCCCCTATTTTAATAAATGATATACCAATAGAAATATTTGCAAAATCAAAAAATGCACAGAAATAGCTAAGAAATCTATGGGGGTGGGGGGAGCGGAATTCCAAAAAAAAAAATTGAACTTCACAGTTGGACCCTTGTATCCTTCTCTCCTAATGTGTGATTTTAATAATTTTCACCATTTGACAACTACACAAATATGCTTTTTTTTTTTTTTTTTTTTTTTTTTTTTTTTTTTTTTTTTT
>NW_016803417.1:2719-18358 GCF_001698545.2 Rhinopithecus bieti
TTTTTTTGAGACAGGTCTCACTCTCTTGCCTAGGCTGGAGTGCAGTGGCAACTCACAGCTCACTGCAGTCTCAACCTCCCAGGCTCAGAGATCCTCTCACCTCAGCCTCCGTCACTGGTGAGACTACAAGTACGCAACACCATGCCCGGCTAATTTTTAAAATTTTTGTAGAGACAGGGTTTCCCCACATTGCCCAGGCTGGTCTTGAACTCCTGGACTCATAAGACCCACCCACCTCAGCTTCCCAAAGCAAGGGGATTACAGACACGAGCCACCGCGCCCGGCCAATATGACAATTTTTAAAAGATATACACTCAGGCTTTGAGTATAAGATGGCCTGAACTTCTTTTCTGGTGGTGATGGCGGTGGTAGCGGTATGTGTGTGTGTGTACCTATCCCAAAGGTTGGTAAGTACCTAAGTCTGTCTTCTGACACAGCAATGCTTCTTCCAGGACTCTGATTATACACCAGATTTATACTTAAGGATGCTTATAACACTATTATTCATAATGTTTCAAAGACGTAAAACCCAAGGGTATGAATAATAGCGGACTGGTTAAAAAACTTCCTAAAAAGGAAGAACTCAGATAATGTTTTTAAAAATTTAATAACAGAAGGCCGGGCGCGGTGGCTCACAAGGTCAGGAGATCGAGACCATTCTGGCTAACACAGTGAAACCCCGTCTCTACTAAAAATACAAAAAGTTGGCCAGGTGTGGTGGTGGGCACCTGTAGTCCCAGCTACTCGGGAGGCTGAGGCAGGTGAATGGCGTGAACCCGGGAGGTGCAGGCTGCAGTGAGCCAAGACCATGCCACTGCACTCCAGCCCGGGCAACAGAGACTCCGTCTCAAAAACAAAAACAAAAAAACCCCAAAAATTTTGTAACAGAATACTGAATGACCTTAATGACATGGGAAACATATATACAACAGACTAGACATATTCATCAATCGATTATCAGTGATTTTTCTGTATAAGTTAGTAACTTGTTTCCTTTTTTTTATATTTTTCAAAATTCCTCCAATGATTACACTTACACTTACAGTCAGTTAAAAAGGTTTTTAAAAAAAGTTTCATTAACCTGGTTGACATTTTTAGTTAGCTATTTTCTTTTTGAATACTGCCGCTTTAACTAGAGTCCACCCGCTTTACAGAAATTTTCATTTTAAATTTAAGTACACAAAAATGGATTCACTTACAATAAATGTACCATGAGCTCAAGAACAGCTGAACAATACTTATTACTCAACTAGTTCTTCTTACAACTCACTCTTCACTGGCAACTGTCTTTAGCTCAGATTTTTTTCTACTGGCAAGATGGCATGGGGCAGGGCAAGGTAGGACAGACAGCGATAAACTGAGAGGATGACAGAAAATGGTACTTAAGTATTTGGGCTCGTTAGGGCTTTGCAGATAAAAAGTCAAGTAACAAAGCAAGACTTGCAAATAGTGTTTTGAAGCAGGTATCTGTGTTTCAGCAGGGCTTTTTTCAGCAGTTTGCCAAACTGTTAGAATATCTATTGCATGTATGGTTCATGGTGGGAGGGGGGTTATGGACACCGCCAGGCATCAAGCCTGCCTTCCCTTCTAATAAGAGAAATAAGGAAGAAAGTGGAAAAATGCAACAACAGGCACAGAAAAGATGCTGAGTCAAAGCATGTGTGTGCATATACCTTCCATACAAACATCTTTGTCAGTGTAGGCTAAAGGTATGTGTGTACTGGCGGGAGGGAAGGGGGAGGATGGGAATTATTTCACCCGAGGACCGAGGAAAACATCATCCAAGAGGCTGTGGTTTAAGATGAGACAGGATGGGTTACAGGGTGGCAAGGGAAACAAATGGAATAAAGATATGGAAAGGGGTCCCAGGACCAAGGAACAGCACAGTTTTACTGGAGCAGCCCTTCTCAGTGGGGACGTGGGAGGGAATTAAGCCCTACAAAAAATGATGAGTGAGTACATTCTCAATTCTCCCAAGGAAAAAACATAGTTAGTATCATTCTAGAGATACAGGACACAAACTGCTACCTACAATCTGATACGTACAACAGATGCTTTAAAATCGCAAGGCAGAATTCTCCCATGGAACTCCAGTTGAGAAGGGCTAGATTAAAGTAAAAACGCATTTAGGCAGAAGTGGGGCAGGAAGAAAGGTAACTGAAGCGGGTTATGGTCATGGAGGGTTTGTGTGAATATAATGTAAT
The DNA here is from genome assembly GCF_001698545.2 of Rhinopithecus bieti. NCBI lineage: Eukaryota > Metazoa > Chordata > Mammalia > Primates > Cercopithecidae > Rhinopithecus > Rhinopithecus bieti. The sequence continues at coordinate 4,924 of NW_016803417.1, forward strand.
GCCTTTGCAAGTAGTCAATAAGGACGTAAAAATCATCAAAGATCATTTCAGAAAGAACAACTCAGCAGCAGTGTGCGAGAGCAGAGGGACACCCACAAAGTGGTCACCAACAGAGCCTAAGCAAGTCTTCGACACACATCTGGGATGGGAATGTTGGGAAAGTAAATAAAATAGTAAGGCTGGAACTAGAATGGAGATGGAGCTCAGAAGAAGATCTCCAAGTCATGCACAGAAAGACCCGAAACTAAGAAAATGAAGGAAATAGCCAAGGTAGTAAGCTCCCAGGGAGAAGGGAAAATCCCAGGGTCACAGAGATACTCACTTCTGCAGGAGAATGGTTATAACAAGAGATTTAATAAGATAGCTGAAACTAAAGTTTGAGAAAACAGATCCATTTATTTCCCAATTGTTCCTTAACAAAATTGTTTTTAAAATTCCATTATTCATGCTCCTGCTCTGAAAGGGAAAAACTTTCCAAGTCAATAGGACAGTCTCCAAGATCATCCCTACTTCCCCTCAGAACCACACTCAACAAAAAGATCTACACACTTAATACAATACAAACCATTAGGAGATAGAAAAGGAGTATCTAAAAATAAGTTTGGAAGTTTCCATTCAAAGACAAGGACACTAATGACAACAAAGTATTAATACCATTTTTCCTTGGATCTCTGAGAACAATTTGAAGACACACTCTCTCCTAAAATGGATTAAGCTTCCAAGGGTTGAACAATTTGTAGTATTTTAATTTGTTCCCAAAAATGTATGCTAAGATCTATTATGTTTTTAGAAATGTATTTTTCCAATGTGATAACAGCCATGACTCAGACTCAAACTTCCTAAAAGTCACACAGACTAAGCAGGAACCCATTAGGCACAGACTCAAACGGTAACTTTTTATATGGATCCAAACTTTTGAAGGTCTTTTATTTTTTTCATGTCTATGTCATTTAAATTCCATCATCAGACGCAAAAGGGTTTACTTGTGGAGAGCTTATCTAGGGAAGTAGTAAGTAACACTGAGGTAAAGAGAGAAGCACCCTCACACAAGCTCTGAAAAGCAGAGGAAGGAAATGAGTTAACACAGCCTATAGACTCAACAGTCTGCCCAGCTGAGGTAAGAGACTTGTGTTTAGATTTGTATTACTTCATCTAATTCTGTAAACTGAAGTATTTTTAAACAATAGTATTTTTATCCACTTTTTCCAAATGCAGGTGAAACACTGTTGATGCATCAAGCTTTTATGTACCAGACCAGCTTTTCCCCAAGCAGCATAACAGATCCTTTCCTTGACAGGTAACCTATTTTAATCGCTTGATTGTCTTCATAAACACACCAAGGGAAAAGTAAATAAAAATTTAAAACCTAAGCATGGTTGAAAATAAGAAAACTGAACAGTGCTTTTGTTTATATCACAAGTAGCACTTTCAGCACTGCTGTTAAGAAAATATTGTAGCAAAGTCTCAGCAGAAAAGGAATGGAATATAGAACGCCTTTTTCTGATTCGCTTTAAGAATTATCCTTAGAAATGCTATTTTAAGTATTACTGTTAGAGAGTGTTAGCACACTTCACAAAGAAAGCAGAAGACTCCAAATATCAAGTTTCATTTTTACACAACCTTTCCCTGATACATTCCATAATTAATGCTAAATTGGCATACAAAGGCAAACTGTTCTTGCAGGGAAATTTCATGATTCATATACTCGACATTTTAAAACACTTAAAGAGTTTATAGAATTGTGACATTCTATCAGAAGAGGTTAACCAATTCAGCATCCTATAAAGTACTGCAGGCAGTGAAAGTGAAACTTTCCCAACTGTTTTCCACCATCAAATCCACTGCTGACTACATGTATTCCACTTCCTTCAGGCTTTGGATTTCGAATTATCTGCTTGCCAAGCACAAGCCTTGCAAATGCTACAGAAATAGTTACTTTAAAAATCCATCTTCATACACATCCACATTAAAACAAAAAATCTCCTTGAAGAGACAAAACATTCTATACCTTGTCTGATTCATCCAAAAATGAATACAAAAAGTCTGAGAAACACTCCTCTGAAGAAAAAAGTTTAGGCTCTTCAAAGACTTTGGAAAACACTTGTTGCAACATTATGAACAACTGAGCTTTTTAAATATGGGTTTAGAACTATGCTGCTGGGTGCTATGAGGAAAAAAAACCTAACGACACTACTGCTGGAAACTACATACATAAAAACTGTATAAATTATGCTTTAGAAGAAAAGAAAAGCAATAAACGGCAGGCTATGGGGCAGGTGGAGAAAAGAAATGAAGAGCACTTCAAACAACAGGAGAGAGGGGCAGAGGTCAAAGGGGACTGAAGGGATCAGCCTGGGCAGGAAGGAAGCATCCTGAGGACTTGGGGGTTCAGGCACAGAGCCAGGGCCCTGCCAAGCTACGTCAGGCCTTGAAAAAGTAAAAGCACACATATGCACTTACCCTTCAGATGACAGATTGGGAGGAAAACTCTTCTATGATTTTAAAGTCACATGCAGAAGCTAATATGTTGAGTAATTTATGGAATTAGAAATGGGAAAAAAAATATGATCTCCTAGGTTAGAGTTGACCATATTCTCTAAGGGTCTGTCTACGAATTTAAGGGACTTCAACAGCCTGTATAACATACTTTCTGAGCACTACAGATAAGAATGAATACAATGGGAAGAACTTACCTAAACTCAACTTGAGGAAACGATTTCTCAAATATCAAATGGGATACTAGACGTTTTTAAATAAGGAAAAGGAAAAAATGCCAGGAGTCAAAAGAGAAATAACTGGCAAATGACTGGTGAGTATATTTTGAGATTTTTTTAAATCTGAAAATTATAATTTAAAGTTATAAAGCAAATTTAACACTGGAATCTACAATGAGCCCTAAAACAAACACGCAAAAACCTGCTGTAAAAACTGGATCTCAGCCTAATGTTGCCACCCTTCAAAGAAAGCACTGAAAATTACTTTTACTTAAGGGAAGTTAACTTCAGTCTCCCACAAATCTTCAGCAAATTAACCTAATTTAATTGATTTTATTATAAAGTTATTTTCAACATATACCTGAATATGCATTTAGATCTGGGATTTGTTTTATTTTTTTTTTTTTTTTTTTTTTTTTTTTTTTTTTGGAGATGGAGTCTTGCTCTGTTGCCCAAGTGGCGTGATCTTGGCTCACTGAGGCCTTGGCCTCCCAGGTTCAAGCAGTTCTCTCACCTCAGCCTCCCGAGTAGCTGGGACTACAGGTGTGTACCACCACCATGCCCGGCTAATTTTTTGTAGTTTTAGTAGAGATAGGGTTTCACCATGTTGGCCAGGCTAGTCTTGAACTCCTGATCTCAGATGATCCACCCATTCTGGCCTCCCAAAAGTGCTGGGATTACAGGTGTGAGCCACAGTGCCTGGTCTGTTTTATAAATTTAATAATCTTGTGAACACAGTATATACTAAATACCAAAGGCCCCTTTAGGCTCAGAAACAGCCAACCAACATCATCATCATCCAAACAAAAATTCCAAAATGTGTCCATTAATTCTGTAACTCTCCTCTAGGCAAGCCTCTCTATCCTAATTAGATAGTCAAGTAGAATTAACTATTTCTAGAGGGTTAGGCAGGAAGGCCCTTGAATACATGCAGAAAAATTGAGAAGCACAAGCAAACGTGACAATCCAAAGAGAGAACCGTGGAATTAATTGGCCTGAAGCGCCAATGCTTTAATGCAAGCCAGAGACCCCAAGGGTTAATACAGTGTTCACAATGAATTTGTCAGAGCCAGATTGTTTGTGATGGGTTTAGGAGCATGGCTTTCAATTCTGTACCCCACCCTTAACAAAAGAGCACAAAGACAAAGAGCCAGGACAAATTAGGTGTAAAGATAAACAAAAACTTATACCTAAAGATATACGTAAGCAACTCATCCAGAAAGATTTTCCGAATTCACAATAGTTTTCTTTAAATAAAAGCCTTTCCAGAATGGCAATCATTTACTACCTGAATCCATTAAAGATCGGAAATAAACATGTTTATACTTCACAAAGGCAAATCTAAAAAAAAAATCTAAAATATTTCCTGAGGGGGAGATAAACAAAACTGGATGGAAAAGGAGGATTCAGGATTAGCAGGCTTTTATCAAATTCTTGAATACCTGAGATGTGTTTGCTTTAGTCTTACCTAAAGATTGGTGAAAATGACAACTAAATTCTGCCATCAAAATTTGTCATTATATAATACAAAAGAGTAGTCAATTTGTTGGATTTTAGTCCAAACGGTCATATTACATTTTATATTACTTTTACTCAATAGAATATGCTGTCGGCACCAAAGAACTGAGATATAAATTAGTTTTCCAGAGAGAAGAAATCAGCCCTTTAAGTTTATAATTGCTAACAAAAATTTTCACAAATATATTCTGTTCTATGTCATCTTAACTAAAATATACTACAGAATATTTTTGTTTTCAAACCCTGCAGGGCCTCGATTATAAACATAAGTAAAATAATCTGTTGTAATGCAGGGAAGCTGTGTGAACCTCTGGGGTGTAGAGTTCTGTTTGTTCCTATATAACAAACTGCTAGATACTCCTACTCTTTACTTCCCACTTGCCTAATCCAGGAAGAATTACAGGTTGTCATGGGAAACCAGAAAACAGATAAGCAAGCATGTTAAATCAGTAACCTTAACAATATACATAATTTAGAGTCAAGAGGCTCTGCTCTAAGGTCTGCAACACAGGGACTCTCCAATCTCAAAGCACTGGTGGATTAACAGCTGCCATTTCCTTGTGAATCAGAGGTCTTTTAAAATGGATTTGCAAGTTCAGAGCTGTGTTCTCAGTGAATGCCATGAATTTTGGAAAACTTACCTGACTACAGTGTTCTGTGTCAGATCCCTTAACATAGGAACAGGAGAACATACTATTCTAGAAGGAAACAAGAGAAGAAACATCTATCTGTAAACTGTAACCTTTTAGGTAAGTGAAAATAAGATGTTGCTACATTTGTTAGTCTTCAGAAAAGATAAATCATTAGAATGCACTAACACAAACAATAAAACCATTTATATCTTTAAAAAAACAGTAAGTACCACATAAATGAAATGGCTAACTATTAACCATAAGGCATTCAATCTCATTAACACTCAGAGAACTGCAACTATAAACCACAAGATGTCAATAAGCATCCACCAGACTGACAGAAATTAAAGTTGTGACAAGGGTTTGCCAAAATGTAGAGAAACAAGATCTCTCACAAACTGCCACTGGGATTACAACACAGTGTAACCACTTTGAAAACCCATCTAGAAATATTACCTAGAAAAAAAATGAAGATACACATACAGCAGTTCCATTCCTGGAAATGTACCCTTGAGACGTGGTTCACAAACTCTGGTCTCAGAACCCTTTTACATTCTTAAATCTCAAAGGGCTTTTGTTTATAGTGGTTATATTTATGAACATTTACCCATTAAAAATTATGACTAAGAAATTTTAAAATAATTAAAGATAACCCTACATGTTAACATAAATAATTCTTATGAAAAGCTATTTTTTACAAAGCAAAACAATGTCACTGTTGTACACTTTCAAAAATCTCATTAATATCTGGTTAGTATCTGTTTAATAGCTACTTTCCTCTGCTCCTATCCCTTGAGAGGCCTCTGAAAAACTCCACTGTGCACTCAAGAGAGGAAGTATAAGAAAAGCAAGTAACACCATAACATCTTAGTATCATTATGAAAAGAGCTTTGACCTTCGGGATATCCTGCAAGGGACTCCCAGATCTCCCTGCACAAGGTGACACAGCTACTATGAAGAGCTGGGCTTTGGACGCAAGCCTTTTTCAGTCAGCAAGGTTTTGTCTTATTTTAAACACAATTTTCTCACTATTATTAGAAAATAAACATTTAGACAACAAGGAAAAAAATCCTAACTAAACTTCCTTCCAGTCACCTCAATTATATACAAAATGAAACTTACTGATCTGGAAGAATGGCTTCTTCATCCAAAGAAAACTTTCCTTGAATCCCATGACATAGTTCAGGGGTACATCCACTGGCTGTGGAAAATGCATTTCTGATCTCATATGCAAAGAATGGAAAACTGGGACTCAAGCAGATTCTTGAGTGTTCATAGCAGCATCATTCGTAAGAGCCGAAAGGCAGAAACAAACCCAAATATTTACCAATAGATAAGTGGATTAAAAAGTACACATACAAATAGAGTATTATTCAGCCATAAGAAGGTATGAAATTCTGATACATGCTACAATATCAATGAACCTTGAAAACATTATGCTAAATGAAATAAGCCAGACACAAAGCCAATACAAAATACTGTATCATTTCACTTATATGAAGTATCAAGAACACAGGTATCAAATTCACAGAGGCAGAAAGTAGAAGTTACTAGAGAATGAGAAGGGCAGAATGAGGAGATATTATTTAATATTATTTAAAAGGTACAGAAATCATATTTGGGAAGATGAAAAGTTCTGAAAAGTGTTGATGGTTATACAACACTGTAAATATACTTAATGCCACAGAATTATAAGCACTTAAAAATTGTTACAATGGTAAATTTTATGTTATGCATATTTTACCACAATTTTAAAAAGTGCATTTCTAATTAACTAAATTGCGTAACATACCTCTGTGGAACCTGTCTGGTACAGCTCTAAAATGAAGTCATGGAGTGGGTGATGTTTCCCCACAAATAAGACATCACCTCCAAGGCTGTTTCTTCTGGCTAGGGGAAAAGAAAAGAATAAGACCTACACATAAAAAACTGCAAGACCAATTTTTATGAGCATAAAACAAGGGAAAGCATCTAAATGTTAAGAACTTAATTATAAAATTTATGAAAAATAATTTTAAAGTGATAAGTTAGACAACAGTAAGTTCTAGTATTTGATAGTACTGTGAGGAAGTTAGTAATTTATTACATATTTCAAAATAGAAGAAAAAAACTGTAATGTTCCCAACACAAAGAAAAGATAAATGTGAGGTTATGGATATCTCAATTACCCTATTTTGATCAGCATATATTGTATATAGGTATCATAATACCACATGGACCCCAAAATATATAACTTATTACATATCAATTAAAACCAATTTTTTAATTATAGTGATAATCTAAATGTGTGATGTGCCTCTATGGGAAAAAAAATATTTTAACAAAAAAGTTTCAAAAAGATCAATAATTATCATTAAAAAACCCACTGAAATATATATAAATATACTGCAAGATAAAGGACAATGTTTTCTTATTTATAATAAACTCAATTTCTTAGTATAATACATAATCATTCCCTGAGGAAACATAAACAGTGTCATCTGATGAAAAGATTGTTCTAAAAGACAATCTTTTTGATACAGAAATTGTTTCTAGAGGCTTATTATAATGGTATTAAATTTTTCAATAGAGCCCAGCTTTGCAATTTCTGAATATGAATACATTTTATTATCAGTATTAATTACAAAATACCTCCTTTTATGTCATATTTCAAGTTAGCACTCTAAGAGTATATGCTTTTGTTTCACCCTAACCTTTTAAACAAAGTAGTTATTATTGGGGGGAAGGAGGAGTAGGGGAGAAGGCAGATGAAGAAAATGAATAATATCTTCCCAACAGGCAAAAGATACTTTCGTGCGTGCATATCATATAAGAATCAAAATGCCAAAGGATATTGTTGAAGTATTGCTTTTTTAAAAATTTAACAAATACTTGTAAGTTAAAACATTTTATTTAACTACTACTCAACTTACAGATAATGAATTAAGAAGCAAAGTCAACGTCTGTAATAAGAAAATAAAATCAATGATTTATGCCCCCTTTATGGGAAATTTGACAAATGGAAGGAAGGTCTAATTTTATACAGAAATATAAAGTGTATATTACACAGATCAATGTTAACTAAGAAGTATAATTCTTACTCTCTTCTGGAGTGAGGTCTGGGTATACCTCTTCTAGGGCAGCTCGTAGCCTTCGCTCATCCACGAATGGCAAGAGAGCAACACCTGGGAAAACAAGTGCAAATGAACCACCCCTGCTACCAGGATCACCCAAATTCCAATTTATCATTGGTCGAAATCAACCTTTCTAGTAGAGTTTCCTTGCTGATACAAAAACATTTTGGAATTGAACTCTTACTGTCTCATTAAGCCAAAACTCAGATGCTAATATTTTCCATGTAGTGGCAGAAGAAAAAATTCTACATATTTTCTCTTCTTTAATGGCTTATATGGAAAATCATGTTTTCTGAATCTTAACTCCATGGTGATAAAAATTTTAAATAAATGAACAAATGGCTACCTAGATACCAGTATATGTTCTCACTTTAGTTACTAAGATGCCCCCAAGCAAGCCAGTTACTCTCCCTAGGGCTTAAGCATGTCCTTTCATCTTTCTAGTACTTGGTTTCATCTTTTGTAAAATGAGAGCATTTCAACTAAAATACTCAATTCTGTTCAACCAGAATTCAAGGATCTCCTCCTGCTCTAAAATTCCATAGTATTCTTTTTACATTTTAAAGCCTACTAATTACATACAAAAAATTTTTAAAGACTTGCTTAAGTAACTTGGGGGCAGGGGATAGAACAGAGGCTATTCATTTGGGGCTTAAAATGATCCTCTGGAGTATGCTGAAATTAAGGGCACTTATTTGGACCCAGATGCATAATTTTTGAAGAAACACATCACTAATACAATGCTATAAGAAAAATATACAAAGTTATTGAAGCATATGTATTTTCTGCTATACACAGTATAGGTAGTATTTTGGCTAAATAAAAATTTTAAGATACATAGCAAAGACAAATGCTAAATAGTGTTAAATAATTCTGAAACTACTGCTACTCAAAACCACTGTTATTTGTGACTATTCCCTTTAAAATTATGAGAAATGAAAAGGTTTCCAAGTCTTAATTATTTAGCTACTGCATTTTCAAAGTTAGGAAACATGTTCAATTTTACTACCTAGTAAGATATATTGTTTTAATTTTTAAGATAAGGTCTCACTCTGTCACCCAGGCTGGAGTGCAGTGGCATGATCATTTCTCATTGCAGTCTCAAACTCGCAGCCTCAGTCTCAGACTCACAGCCTCAACCAATCCTCCCACTTCAGCCTCCTGAGTAGCTGGGACTACAGGCACATGCCACCACCACACCCAGCTAATTTTTAAAATTTTTGTAGACATGAGGTCTCCTTGTGTTACCCAGGCTGGTCTCAAATTCCTCGTTTCAAGCAATCCTTCCAACTTGGCCTCCCAAAGTCCTCAGATTACAGGCGTGAGCCACTGCACCTGATCTTTTTTTTTTTTTTTTTTTAAGTTAAAAAGAAACTAAGTTCTAGTATGAATTTTGAATGGCCTAAAAGAGTGATTTTAAGGATCTTAATATCTCACATGTGAGTCAGGTTATTTCAATTACTGGTAAACACATGAAGAAAACCTAGGAAATTGCTAAAATATTATTTAGTCATACACTTCAGAGAAATATTTCAAGGGGAAACTACAGCATCATGTAGCTTGTTTTCTACCCACTACATTTAAGATATATATATGTCCTACCCAGTACATATATATATATATAAAAAACCATGCTATATATTTATATATATATAATACATATATATAATAAGACTTTTCTACAGTATCAATTCCAGAAGCTAAATCCAATCAGTTAACAATATGAAGTGCTACTCAACAGCAAGGAAGTTACTAAGCAATAAATTAGCCCTACTGACCAGCATAGAAAGGAATGCCTTACATCCAGATATGACAGAGCTGGAGTGAGCTGATAGTAAACATGAGAATAGCAGCTACTGTTTCTGAACACTTCTTATGTTACATGCATTATCTCACTGAATTCTTTCAATACCCAGAGGGAGCCCAAGTAGTGGTAATAACTTAGGTATTACACAGTCACTTCAAACATGAGCTCAGTATCAGACTTTCTGAGTTCAGGTCTTAACTCTGCCACTGTGTGACTTGATGGACTTAACTTAAATTTTCTATTCATATATAAAATATACAGCAATCAAAACTACTATACTATATATCTATATAGTACTAGGCAAATGGACCAAAACGATCTTGCCTTTAAATAACGTATGTTGGGCCCAGTGCGGTGGCTCACACCTGTAATCCCAACACTTTGGGAGGCCAGGGCAGGCGATTACCTGAGGTCAGGAGTTCAGGACCAGCCTGGTCAACATGGCAAAACCCCACCTCTACAAAAAATACAAAAAAATGAGCCAGGTGTGATGGCACACACCTGTAATCCCAGCTACTCAGGAGGCTGAAGCAGGAGAATTGCTTGGACCTGCAAGAGAGAGGTTACAGTGAGCCAAGATCACGTCACTGCACTCCAGTCTGGGCGACAAAGTGAGACTCTGTCTTTAAAAAAAAAAAAATTACATATAATGTTGATAAGCACAAGTTTAAAAATGTTGAAGTATCCAGATATATTTTATCTTCCATTAAGATGTACTCATCCAGGTAAGAGTTTAAGTATTATCATTACTTTCACTAAGTAAGTTTTAAAAACATGTATGAGGAAGAAACTATATTTCCCAACAGTACTAAATTTTACCTCAAGAAAAGTGTGTTCTCGCTACTGAGCTAAGTAAAAATATTTATATAAAACATTGTATAAAATACAAAAATATTTGAGGTCAAAATTTAAACCCATCCTAAAACTCATGTGAAATCTCAAGGGACCTTGAATAAGAATAAAGTTGGAGGCCGGGCGTGGTGGCTCAAGCCTGTAATCCCAGCACTTTGGGAGGCCAAGACGGGCGGATCACGAGGTCAGATCGAGACCATCCTGGCTAACCCGGTGAAACCCCGTCTCTACTAAAAAATACAAAAAAAGCTAGCTGGGTGTGGTGGTGGGCGCCTGTAGTCCCAGCTACTCAGGAGGCTGAGGTAGGAGAATGGCGTAAACCTGGGAGGCAGAGCTTGCAGTGAGCTGAGATCCGGCCACTGCACTCCAGCCTGGGGACAGAGCGAGACTCCGTCTCAAAAAAAAAAAAAAAAAAAAAGATTAAAGTTGGAAAACACAATTTCTGACTTTAAAACTCACTACGAAGCTACAGTAATTATAACAGTATAGCATTGGCATAAGAACACATAGCTCAATGGACTAGAATAGAAAGCCCAGAAATAAACCTTTACATATATGGTCAATTAATTTTCAACAAGAGTGCCAACTTATTCAATGGGGGAAAGAATGGTCTTTTCAACAAGTGGTGCCAGGAAAACTGGATAGGCACATGCAAAAGAATGAAGCTGGACCATTACCTTACACCATATACAAAAATTAACTCAAAATGGATCACAGACTTAAATGTAAGAGCTAAAACTGTATAACTTTTAGAAGTACACATAGGAAGAAAGATTCATGATGTTGGATTTGGTAAAGATTTCTTGGATATGACACCAAAAGCACAGGAAGCAACAAAAAAGATAAATTTGATTTCATCAAAATTTAAAACTTGTGTGCGTCAAAGGACATCATCGCAGGGTGAAAAGATAATCCACAGAATGAGAGAAAATATATGCAAATCATATATTCAATAAAAGATTAATGTCCAGAATATATAAAAAAAACTTCTATAATGCAAAAAACAAAATCAATCCCAATTCAAAATTGGGCAAAGGACCTGAAAAGACATTTCTCCAAAGATTTAGAAATGGCCAAAAAGCAAATGAAATGATGTTCAGTATCACTCATCATTAGGGAATGCATATTGCCACCACAGTGAAATACCATTCACACCCATTAGCATGGTTATTACTAATGAAAACAAAATAACAAATGTTGGAGAGGATGTGAAGAAATCTAAACTCTTGTACATTATCTTACTTTTCCCCTAGAGTTAAGTTATATTGAAAATATCCCGTCAGTGAAAGAAATAATACATACCACAATGACAGAGTGGACAAGTCACCTGCATGTTTATATACTTATCTACTTAATAAACCCAATGATTTAATAATTTACTTATTTAACACACACAAATATATATTTGCTTAATTAATTTACTTAGTACTTTTATATCTCTCACTGTCCTATGTATCTTCTCTCTCTGCTTTAATCAAGACATTCTCCACAAAGCATCTTGAAAAACCCGAATCTCCAATCCATTTAACATGGAATAATACATGATCATGAAGCACACAACACTTATATAACCCCAATGGGTGCATTTCCATGATCATTCCACTGAAGTGATATGATACTTCCGCTAATACATAAATCAAGCCAACTCCAAAGCCTCATGATTTTTCAATTCGTAAATTATATTATTTATTCCCCTTTGTCTCAAGACTCTCTGTAAGCCATTTCATTGGCCATTCCAACCACAGGGAACAATAAGAAAAAAACGAAAATATGATTTTACCAAATGTGTTTATTACCCTAGGAAAATGTTTGGTGGAAGAAAGGGTTAAATAATTTGCTGCAGGATGGCTTTAGTGTGAAACAACAGCTGGTTTACAGTGTAAGAGATATTTCTTTATTGTATTTTACATTCAATCATCACATATTGGTTGAGTGGTAAACAACACCTTAAAGTTAGTACTAATTTTATATAGCCATTCCTACAAAATCTGTTAATGGAATGAAAAAGTAGCAGGAAAAGTAATGATCAACATCAAGTATTTAAACTAAATAAAAGTTTCTGGCATATTTTTCAAAAGTTTCCATGGAGTATACGTAAATCTACATATGGACACTCCTGTGTTTCTGTATTTCTCAGCAACCTCAAAAGGTGATAATGAGCTACTGACCACTGAATGTAACAAGCCCCATTAATTAATCACAAAGGAAACAAAAGATGTAATTATCAACCTATTTCAACCCAATTTACTGCTTCTAAGAATGTTATAATTAAATTTACTATTAATCATTGCTAATCCCAAGTTGGATGGAGAAATATCAATATTTCACATATAACTCTTAAAATATTTACCTTTTAAAGTATTTATTTATTTATTTATTTATTTATTTATTTATTTATGAGACAGGGCCTCACTCTGTCCCCCAGGCTGCAATGTGGTGGCGCAATCATGGCTGCCTGTAACCCAGACCTCCTAGACTCAAGTAATCCTCCCACCTCAGCCTCCCAAGTAGATGGGACTACAGGTGCAAGCCACCACGCCAGGCTAATTTTTGTATTTTTTGTAGGGATGAGATTTCACCACGTTGCCCAGGCTAAAATATTTATCTTTTACAGAATTCTTTCATTTCAAAAATTATGTTTGCTCATAGTTTTACCAGAAAAGAACATCTAAATTTTACCTTGCCATGCATATTTCTTCCCATTCAAATCAATAGCAAAATCTTCAGGATAGAAGTCAATTATACTAGAATCCTGTATCAGGGAGAAAAGTAAAGAATCAAAACAGAAGTCACAACTCA
>NW_016803417.1:18882-45797 GCF_001698545.2 Rhinopithecus bieti
AAAAAAAAAAAAAAAAAAAAAAAGGTCTGATGAGAAAATAAAGTGCATTCCTTTTTTAAAAAATGTTAGGAGATATTAGGTCATTAATCCCAAGTAGAGTAAAACAAAATGAACAATGTTATTTTAAAAGATGAAAAGAAAAAGCATTATTGTAGAAGAATTTTAGAATTGACAACTATGGGCCTCAGGCAAGCAGAAAGTAAAGGGTTTACGTACTCTAACACTTCCTACTTCCTGGCTGGGTCTCACTCTTTCTAGCTAGCATACAAAACAAGTTCACAGGTGATTTTGGGTAAGGCAGTCTCCTCATCTCTGGTGGCTACCATGTATGGCTGGAACAAATAAAATTAAAGACTTACAGGTAGCTAGAGAACAAAATGACTGTTATAAAAATTTCTCCCCAGCCAGGTGCAGTGGCTCACGCCTGTAATTCCAGCACTTTGGGAGGCCGAGGTGGGCAGATCATGAAGTCAGGAGATCGAGACCATCCTGGCTAACACAGTGAAACCCCATCTCTACTAAAAATATAAAAAATTAGTCAGGCATGGTGGTAGGCGCCTGTAGTCCCAGCTACTCAGGAGGCTGAGGCAGGAAAATAGTGTGAATCCAGGAGGCGGAGCTTTGCAGTGAACCAAGATAGTGCCACTGCACTCCAGCCTGGGCGACACAGCGAGACTCCCTCTGGAAAAACAAAACAAAACAAAACAAAACAAAACAAACAAACAAACAAACAAAAAATTTCTCCCCAAAACAAACCGATCTACTATGTAGGGCCAAAGAAAGCAGGAAATATATGTGTGTTTGGAGTAAAAAACATACTTTCTTTCTGTACTTCACTGTTTTAACTATCAGCTGCAAAAGCAATTGTAACTAATAGTAATAAAATGTATGACAAAAATCCTGTCACCCACACATTCAAAATACTGAGACTCACAGGATCACTCATGAGCTTCCGCCATGATGGAGGTAGAAAATTACCACTTGCAGCTGGAAAAACTCCCATAAGTTGTTCCAGTGGTTTAAACTGAAAAAAAAAAAAAAACAATGTTAAAAGACCCAAGATTATTACCTAATCCAAAATTCTATAAATTTTATGACTTTAAGTAATTAAGCTTACCGGTTTTGTACCCTTCTCAAAATCAGATGGCATGTCTGCAATGCCTTCAAAGTCTGAAGCAAATGGTGCATAATGAAATGGATAATACCACTTCCAGGAAGCACAGCCCTAGAATCATTAAAAAGTAACAACAAAATAAAAAACCTATGTTAATGATGAACACAATTAAAAAAACAAAAATTAGACTGTTAACCTATAATACTCTATTCATAAAACACATGACTTTTGGTATATATTCCAAATACTGATCTTTTCCATGACTCCTAAAATTGTTTAAGTTTGAAGTTTCTAATTCATATCAATGGCTCTTTGACTTTAAAAATACTACAAAGCATCTTTGAAAAATCAGTAGTTACTGCCAAACTTCATATTCACAAACACAATTTGGTGAAAATTTCTATCCTTAAAATACATTTGGTGACATTTCTTTCCATCTCTAGAGCTGTCATCATCAAGTAAAACCAAAAGCAGTCACAGCTGACATTTACTGAGCATGTAAGGTGGTACGAGACATTATTGGAACAGCGGTTGAGAGTAAAATAGCCATGAGTTTCATTTTAAAATTCACCATCATATTTTCACCTGACAAGTTTCTTTTGACTATAAAAACACGTGAGTAAACACACCAACAAGAAAACAAAAGCAAGTTATACTCATAGGAAAGATATCTAAGATGTGTTCTGACAGTGTCTAGTAAATTTAAATCTTGACAGTAGGAGAAAAACATGCAAACAGAATACTTAATAGTCAATACTCAGTGCACTGTGTTACTGTCTACTTGTCAACAAACTTCATCTATTCCCAGGTCACACCAAATTTAACTTGGTTTGCTCTCTAAGCACAAAACCAGATATTAACTATCAGTGTTACAATCCTCAATATGTCTACCTAATCTCTCACCAATTATCAAAACGTAGGATACAGGTTATTCCAATTACAATGTGCTTCATGTATCATCACTATATTATGAAAAGGGTAGCATTCAAATTCCTTTAGAATTCTTACTGGTATTTTCCAGGCTTTGTCCTCTGTTCAGTCATTTAGTGACTATCAATTCATTACTCAGTTAATTTTATACTCCAATTTAAAAAGCACTAACCTTTCATCATCTTAAAGTGCAGTCAACCACATTCTTGATGCTGAAAATACTTTTAACAAAAATTAGCTTTGTTTCTATATTAATATCTAAGAAGCTTCCAAGTCTTCACAAATAAGTATTTACAATTATGGACTTCTGAATAGTGAGCTTTAAAAAATGAGCCTGGGTTTGTTTTCAGGATCCAGCTCAATAATACTATTAGTACAGAAATTACCTGGCTGGGCGTAGTGGCTCATGCCTCTAACCCCAGTACTTTAGAAGGCCGAGGCAGGCGGATCACGAGGTCAGGAGTTTGAGACCAGCCTGACCAACATGGTGAAACCCCATCTCTACTAAATATACAAAAATTAGCCGGGCGTGGTGGTGCGCTCTGTAATCCCAGCTACTCATGAGGCTGAGGCAGGAGAATCGTTTGAACCCGGGAGGCGGAGGTTGCAGTGAGCCAAGATCACGCCATTGCACTCCAGCCTGGGCGACAGAGCAAGACTCCGTCTCAAAAAAAAAAAAAATCACTATTTTTCTTAAATGATTAACTACAAATTCAGAGGAAAATATTCTTTTTGTACCTGGTAATAATATCTAAGAACCCAGCAAAGTCCTTCAACGTACGACTGCACAACTTTCCGACGGAATTTCTCATCAGCTGCATCCACATCAAATTTGTTCTTGTAGTACCGCTGCTTCCAGCCAGCTTCCCATAACCTAAAACCAGGCACAGCTCATGTATGCTGAATTAACACACCTTCAGTAACAGGCTGTCTACCAATTTATACCCCAAATCAATTTATATTTAATATCCAGGGGAAATGTGAAAGAGTTAAACAGTCATGCTAACACAGATTCATTTAATTATTTCTAAAAAGTCTAATTTCATAGGATTTATTATCAACTTAAAGACAGTTAAACACACCCCAATCACTGATTCTGGTAAGACCATTATAAAACCACATTTTAAAATGTTAGTGAAAAGATATAGAACACGTTTGCTCAAATTTTACTACTACTTTACATGTTTCTTTGTACAATTCTAAAGCTACATGTTAAGATTCAAATATTGAAGATATTTTATATAGTTCAAGTTCCTTAGTTTGTTAAAATATATTTAAACCATACAAAGAAAGTCAACTAAATTACTTAAGACTCACACAGGTAACTTTTTTAAATGTAAAAAATAAATTTATAAAAGAATAATCTAGACATTAGGCAGAAATTATGTGTATACCTACTCTCTCTATCCTTGCTTGGGCCTTATCCCTCTTTCAGCTAAGAGCTGTTGATGGCTTAAGGAAAGGAGATAGAGATATATATAGAGAGACATACACATTCTATATCTCTATATATCTATGTATACATACACACACACAAACATGTATGTTATGGTAAAATCTAGAAGCAGGTCAATGAATCCACTAAATTATCATTCATCACTGAAAATACAATGTGACCAACCACATTTTCACCCAATGTATTTTTTTTTTTAAGAATCCATTTCTTATTCTCTAAGATTTAACATTTAAGGAACATGAAGAAGCCAAAGAACACTTTTAAAAACATCAGAACAGATCAAGAACATCAAGATGATTCTTCATTTAGGCCTCTTTTCCACGTGCCAGATTTCACATATTAATTGCAGTCATGTTTCAGAATATACCATATCAGTTTTAATCTACCCCTCCCACAACACAAACGATTCATAGAATAACAATTAGAAATACCCTATCCATAAGGTGGATTATCACTATTTTACAGAAAATATTAATGAAAAAATGCTAAAAGCCCCAAGCATTTCTTGGTAGAGGCATTTTCACCCTTAATTATCCTCTAGGATTAAACAATAAAATACTAAACAAATCAAGTTACCTATTAAACTAGTATTGATCATGATGGCTACATAGTAAACAAAACCAAAGACATGCTGTGAGAGGAAAATCCAAAGTACAGAAAGTAGAGGATAGAAACTAAAGATATACAGAGTAAGTAAATGTTCAATCACAAGTAGACATGGATTTGAAATCAAAGGATGTTAGAAAAATGCAGAACCACACATGACCCTTGCAAAGTTTCTAATCATAAACACAAATCACACACTTTCCATGTCCTGCAAAAGAAGCATGAGCTGTAGGTGACTACTGTCTTGTTTACCTTTGAAATAGATCGTTTTCCTAAATTCTTAATGAGCTACAATTATTGAGATTGTTGGCCTTTTGCACTTGGAGCCCACGGTTCAAATCTGGATTTAATTACATGAGAGGTTGTTAATCTTATTATATAATGATCTCAAACTTCAGGATGAATTAAAGAATCAGCTTCCTATTTTAAATTTGAAGTATACAGTTAAAGGGAAACTCCTCTCATGAAATACAATTGTGCATATTCAAGTTTGTAGTTTTTAAAAAACATACATATTGATCTCTTAACAGAATGATTTCTGCATATTTCATTTTGAGGAAGAACTCTTTCAATTGAGAAGACTAAGGCAACCTATATTAAGTGTCTAAGTATAACTGAACTTTCTAGGTTAAGCAGCTTGAAAATTTAATCAGTCTCCAAACAGCAACATTCAGATCACATAGTCAGAGCTAAACACCTCATGTCTAGCCGATCTTGTGCCTGGTCTCAGAGGGAAAAGTGGATTGGAGGACGAAAGCCTGCACGCATACTAATCTAGACACTTAGGTTTAAAAGCTATAGCTTACACATCTCACTGGAATTTACTGACTATTCTAACCCTCCACATTAATTACTGATGGATAAAAAGATCACAGGCAAGCATCTGAAGGCACTGCTGCTCTAAGCTAAATAGCATTAATTAGACTGCATCTATTTCAGCAATTTGCTAACAAAGTGCTACCAAAAAATGGCTTCACCTGACGTTATCCTCTGGCTCAGGTTCACTGTCACTGTCTTCTGCTTTTCGCTTAATTCCTCCTATTGGAGACGGGGAGCCATCAGATGTGAAACTCGTATTAGGAGATATTGAAGGACTCTGCAGATAATGATGACATTACAGAAGAAGGATTTCATTATTCATTTTACATAAGAAGGTACATCCAACCATCACTACTTACCGTGTTTCAAGTAACATTTTTAAAGCTACTACGTAGAGATGGTAAATATATTTAGAAAGTACAGAGACTGATCTTGCTCCATTTCACTTCTCCTCAAAAGAAGTAATGTAATACTCAAACTTCCCATGCTTAAACTGAAGAGAATTAACACTATTAGGGCAAAAAAAAAAAAAGTTTCTGAAGCAAAAAAAAAAGGTTTTAATTTTATAGATTTTTAAAAATTATAGTACTCGAATTTTATTTTCCCTTGGTGGTTCACACTCATTTGTGACAATCCATTGTAACAATTCCTGCTAGGAATTCACAATCATTTGCCACCTACCAAATGGCAAAGCTATGAGGGGAAAAAACATACATATATTTTATAGATATGTATAGTTCTATGTTATATATAAAATGTATTACATATATAGCATATAATATACAATAAAACAGATGTAATAATATATCAAATAGTCAATGCTGGTGAGAATGCAGTTAAATGTTTACTTAAGTCTTCAACCTAGTACAACCACTCTGAAAAGCAAGTTTAATGAGACTGTGTTAGAAAACTTAAATTACTGGCCAGGCGCGGTGGCTCAAGCCTGTAATCCCAGCACTTTGGGAGCCCGAGACGGGCGGATCACGAGGTCAGGAGATCGAGACCATCCTGGCTAACACGGTGAAACCCCGTCTCTACTAAAATACAAAAAACTAGCCGGGTGAGGTGGCGGCGCCTGTAGTCCCAGCTACTCGGGAGGCTGAGGCAGGAGAATGGTGTAAACCCGGGAGGCGGAGCTTGCAGTGAGCTGAGATCTGGCCACTGCACTCCAGCCTGGGTGACAGAGCGAGACTCCGTCTCGAAAAAAAAAAAAAAAGAAAAGAAAACTTAAATTACTTTATATGTTCTGTTTTAAAAGTCAATCTATAAATACAAATCTATTAGTCATCCTAGAAAAATGCAGATTTTATTAGTATTTCAAAGACTTAGCTGTCACTTTAAATTCAGTATTATCTTCCCATTCTACCTAACTCAATTAACATAATAGTTTAATTTTAATTAACATATTTTAATATAACTAACATATTTTAATATTTAATCTAAAAATTAAAAGAAACTCTTCTGCAACGTTAGTTACTCAGGCTAAAGGACCACATCACCAAAAACATAAGGGGCAGAAACATTTCCACAGTCAAGTTTTTCTTCTGTTACTCACAGTGTATTAGCTATTTCAAGTAAATTGAATTTTTTTTAAACTGAGAGCACAGAAGGCCATTTAAATTATATAACAATTACAGTATCCACAGCATAAACACAGTTCATACCACGGGTCAAGAAAAGTTAACAAAATACGAAATCATATTTCACATAGAACTTAGAGCACTTCTCTTTTAAAAACATATAATGTCAATGTTATTAATGAAAAGGTACAGACAATACAGTCAAAAAAAAAAACCCCAATAAAAATAAATACAGGAAGGCACTGTTGTACCTGGAAAACAAGGCAGGTATTACTGTATTTTAGTTATACAGATCTGAGTCTGAAATACCAAATTCAACCTTTACTGGCTGTGTGGCCTTGAACAATTTATTACTTAACCTCTGTGGGCCTCATCTTAAAATGGGGATGATAATGTTCTGTTTCCTTACAAGTTATTGCAAGGATTAAATGCATCAATACATGTGAAAGATAACTGGCATGCTGCCTACCTGGTACATGGTGGTTAATCATTCAGTAAGTAATCACCATTGTGTTTTCAACACTACACTAATCCATTTCGATTAAATTATGAGAGCGACATTCCCATTAATTGTCTACAGAGAAGTTGTGTAAAACGCAAACTTTAACAAAATTAATTATTGACTAACAAGATGTAAACTCTACCTTTAGAAAACAAAAATAATAATATACTTTCTAGAAAAAAATGCTGTTCACCATTTAATGCTAAATCTCCACTGCTCTGCCTCTACCAACAAAAATATTCCTTTCTCAATATAACCAGATTCATATAAATTCAAATTTCTTCTTAAGCTGTTTTTTAATCAAATTAGATATAATGAAACCACACCGAAGAATGCTAAATATAAAACCATATATATAAGGAAATGGAAGCTATTTAATAAAACACTAAGAATGTTCATCATCAGTAGACAAGTACTAGAGACTACAACCCAACAGCTCAGAAAAATAAAACAACAGAAATCTGAAACTTAAATGGCTCCCTTTAAATAAACTGGTAATTTGGCTTCAAAATTTCCTTAAATTTAGAACATTCTAGGTGAAAATCCCACTCTGCAAAGATTCGAATTCCATACCTCCTCTATATAGAAATAATTGTGGCAAGGGGAGTTAATTAAGACAGAATCAAAGAAGCAACCTCATCACCAATCTCCCCATTACTACCCCTGTGGCAGATGTTATCGATCTACAGTCTGGTCCTGCAGCGTAATCCTACGAGCCTGAAGGTAACACTGGAATCCTTCTTGAAGCAACCACAGCTGGCAAATTTTAAACCTGCCTGCCTCCCAAGATCAAAAAGAAAAAGTACTCTACCCCCAACAGGGCATATGACAACACCAGTCACTCTCAGTTCTGCTCTGCAGGTATGGTAGTCACTAAAATCTTGAATGATGGGCATCAGCTATTTCCGTTCCATATGATCATCAATAGGATAACTAACAGAATAACAAAAATTAAACATCCAAGCTTATTCAATTTCCTTGGATATATCATAGCAAAAGTGTATGTTCCTTCCTCTACTGTTAGATCAGGGTCTGTTCCCTCAGCCCTGCTGCTGTCCCACTGGGTATTCTGAGAGCTCATGGTTTATTTTCACTACAATAGGAAGGTGGTGGACAAAGTACAGCCTTGCAGGATAGGTTGATTTGCTTCCGGAGTTTGGATTACCAAGTTCAAATATGGAAGAATACAAGGCAAATAAATGCATGCAGTTGCTGAGTTCACAAACAGGGAGCAACCAGAGTTTGAATAGTAAGGGCTACCTTAAGATATTTATTCAGATCTATTTCATGCTGAATTGGAGAGCCAGAGCTTACACCTAAGGAATACTATTTTGCAAAATGCTCACAACTGCCCACTGAAGGAAAGGGGAAATAAGGGAATAAAACCCATCCTCCTCCTCTTGCCCCAGCTTGGAGACATATGGATGTCCCTTGACAAGCTTCTAGTACCATTCACCACCCTATTCTTTGGAGAAGGGGGAAGTAGCGTGTTCTTTGGAGAAGGGGAAGTAGCGTGTGGTTCATCTGCATTACAAAAACACTGCAGCCACTTGGCTTATTTTTGAGACAGGGTCTCACTCTGTCACCCAAACTGGAATTAGCTATCTCTTTATATTCGCATGTTATCAACAATCCTACATGCTTTTCTTTCACATCATTTGGATATTTTCATATTGATAAAGATGGACTTAACAGAACTAAAAATATCTCAAGGAAAAGCAATTAAGAAAAATTATAAAACAAAACTCCAGGCTGTGATAAATTTCACACACACATCCCCCTGCAAGAGGCATGTGATATTCACCCCTTTTAAATACCACATAAAAGTAAGCCACTTACAGAGTTATTCTGCATCCTCATTTCATAGGCTGCTTGTCTCGGATTACTGGCTACTTGAGAACCTGGTGAATTTCTTGAACCCAAGGCATGAGGAGTTAATATTCCACTAGGAGTGAAAGCTGGTTGATCTCTCTAACATAAATGGAAATGAATGCAGAAATTAAAATTAAATCACAACACAGATGACACAAAGAAGGCAATGGAATAAAGTCCAAACTGTAAGCACTTTACAAAACCCACTAAAAGACCAAATGATCTTCATTTTAATTACAAGGTTGTCTACACTTTGATTTGATGGTAACTTATACCTTCCAAACAATAGCGTATAATACTTAATAACTCTGCCCTAAAGTACATATAATACATTGTCCTGAAACATAGAGAAAATCTTTCAAGTCTCATTATGCTAATCCACTGCTTTTTACAATTACAGAAAACATTCAAGACACAATTTCAGGCAAATAAAAACAATATAATTTAGGTTAAAAAAAAGTTGAGTTTGAGTTATACTTAGGAAATACAACTTTTAAATTTATTTATTTATTTTTGAGGCAGAGTCTCACTCTGTTGTGCAGCTGGGAGTGCAGTGATGCGATCTCAGCTCACTGTAACCTCTGCCTCCCAAATTCAAGCGATCCTCTCACCTCAGCCTCCCAAGTAGCTGGGATTACAGGTGCACATCACCACACCCGGCTAATTTTTGTGGAAATACAACTTTTATTTACCCTTCACCTTGCTAGAATTTAACTCTTTATTTCCAATTAATTAGATATAATTATAGCTAACATAGGTGATAATCTTGGCTGACTGATAAAAGATACTGACTAAAATAATAATATATAAGTAGAAACCAAACAAGCCCCTCCCAATCTAAATGATTTTGAACCCACTGCAACAATAAATAACTCTACTTTTCTCCCTTCTTGTTTCCTGAAATTGTTTAATTCTAACAAAACGTAGTAAAAATCAGTCCTTAAACTCCACAAGCTTGAAAATCTAGTAGGGAAGATAAGAAAACAAGAACTAAAGAAGTTAAATGTCTACAAAGCATTATGCAATTAGGTAAGAAAACATGTATCAGAGGTAGGAAGCACCAGAGTTAAAAGAAAGGATTGCTCAATCTGTACTATGAGCATAACCAAGAAGGGAGGCCTTGTAGAAAAGGTAAGATGTCAGTGAGCTGCAAAGTCAGAAATCCATTCAGATGTTACGAATGAACACAACACTCTTAGCAGGGACATAGTGTATTTAGAAGACAACAGGGGATATGCTGGACAGCTGGAATTCAACGAGATGACAGTGTGCTCTGAACACCAAACTAAGATAGAATTGGATTCTGAGGGGATTAAGGAGTCAGTGGTGCTTTTAGAGCAGAGAAACAAGTTTATAGTGTTATGTTCTAGAAAGATTAACCTGACAAAGATGTAGAAACAAGAGTATAGTAACTTTCAAGGGGATACAAAAGATTGACCATTTTTACTTAAAAAACAATACTTGATTGCTGTAAACCATTCAAATAGCTAAATGCCACCCACCTCTCACCTCCCAAGTGTATCCCTTCAGACACCAGAGCCTAGAGGACCTTCTTTAAAATCGACACCAGTGTTCTTTCTACAGGTAAAAAGGCAATTGGGTGGACACTTACGTCCCTGACCAAGTCCTACTGGACAAAGAATAAAGCTACTGTAATGAACATCTTCCTCATAAATTGTAAAATTACGCTATTGCCAATCTCATGAAATCAGTTAAAACTCACCTTCATTCTCTTTCTTTTTTCTTTCTGTCGTCTTCTAAAACTGTCCTAAAAGTATAAAATCCACATATTCTGTCAAATAATTACACAAAAATGTCAGAGTTAAGCATTACCAGGAATGATTTGGGAGACAACTTAAGTTTTAAAGGATGACACCAGAAATCTAGGTATATGATTAAACCAGGCAACAAGACTATATGTTCAAAACGCTGCTTATCAGAACTTAACAATAGAAGACTGAATTTAGAAACAATTTAATTGTTCTTGGTAATTCTGTTCAGAAAGCTTTTGAATCATTTCAGGAAAATGCAAAGCCATTACAAAGACCCTTGGTTTTATCCTGGAGCAAACAGGCTGTCAATATGGAGAAGACACAAGTAAGTTTAAAAAAAAAAAAACTCAACAATTCTTAAGGTTTAGTTGAATGTAGTTAATAACTAAGGTATCCATTTTTTTAAAATCAGCAAGACAATTTAATTAGACTCTGTTACCTAAAAAGGGCTCTTACTCTGTAGCGTGCATGGCACAATAGAGAAAAGAGAGAAGTGGGACTCTATGCAAACATTATCCCCCACCCCGGCCAGATTCCATCAATCCAATGAAAAAAAGGAAAGAAATTCAGATGTATGCACAGCTTACTACTCTGTGCCAATTTAATTCACAGGTGAGGGTCTAGCCCACGTTGATTCTTTCCCCCTACTCATTTCCAAATTGCAGCCATGGTTTCAACTGGACAGAATTTTGTGTTCACCTTGTTCCCTACTAACCCTGGGTCATTCGTGGGCCTCCCATGCCCATGCCCAAGTTTCCCTGAGTATCAAGGAACTGAAATGACAGCTAGGGTGGCCACAGCTGCTGTTGTAGCCTGAAACAGGGGTCAGTGGATCCTATACTGACGGTCATCCTAGTAGGTACACTTCCAAGTCAGTCCTACCAACTGCAATACAAGGCCTTAAGGAAATTGGAAATTGGTGCTTTCTGCCAGGCAAAAAGCTGAATGCTGGATACTTAAGTCTCCTGCTCTGAAGTGGAGCCCAGGAGATCAACTACCCTAAAATCTCCTCTGATGTAGAAACCACTGATTTATTTAATCAAGCTTCTGTCCCATCTTCAATGAAACTTCTCATGTGTAGGTCACCAATGACCCGCAGACTATGAAATCCATTAGTGAAACTTCAGTCCTTATCTGACCAGGATTCTTTCCTCCTTGGATCACAGTCTTCACTTGGCTTCCAGGAAGCTACACTCACCTGATCTCCTTCCCTCTTGCTATGTCTTACCTCCTCAACTCCCCAACTTCTTAACCCATTTATGCCGGAGGCTGCAAGTTTTTTGTGTGAAAAATCACACCTTGGGGATGACCTTGAGCAGTAGGATATAAATAACTCCCACAAGCTTATCGTTCCAATAATGTAATACTGGGCACAAATGGGTTCATGTTGGTGCTCCCCTGGGCCAAGTACCTCCACTTTTCTCCTCCCATGGGAGTCATCACCTGGTCTCATGGCTTTAAACACCATCTACATGCTGATGGCTCCCCAACCAGGGCCTCTTCATACTTAGCATCTCCATTTGGCTATCTCAAACTTCACATGTCTGAAATAGAATCCCCACCCCACCTTTGCACCTCCCAGTCTTTTCATGAGGGTTGCTCAAAACATCTTTCAGTCTTTTGTCACCTTTCCTTCTCTTACACTCTATATTGAATCCATTTGCCAATCCCACTGGTTCCACCTTCAAAATATGTTCATAATCCAACTGCCTCTGATCATCTCCACTGCTACCATCCAGGCTCCCTTAGATTACTGTAAAAAAGGTTCCTCACTGGGCTGGGCTCATGCTTTGACCTTTCCCTCCACACAGAACTTCCAACATGGCAGCTGGAGTGATCCTTTTATAGTATGTGTCAAATCTTGTCACTTTTCTACTCAAAACCTTACACTGATGCACAATGAAGTTAAAAGTCCTATGATGACCTGTTGGGTCCTACCAGACTGGGCTCTCCATCTCCTTTCTGACTTCATCTCCTACTGCTCTTCCTTTGCCTCCTCTGCTCCTTCCACAGTGGCTGCTTGGTGTTCCGTGAAATCCTGAGTATGCCCCCGCCCCAGGGCCTTGGCACTGGTGATTCCCTCTGTCTGTAAAGTGCTTCCTGCAAACATCTGCACGGTGTGCTCCCTCACATCCTTTACATCTTTAATCAAGGTCAGCTGTCAGAGGGGCCTTCTCTCGCCACCTTTTCTAGAATTGTAATGCCCAACCTCTCCCTTCCCAGATGCTTCCTCACCTGCTTTAGTTTTCTTTGTGGCACTTATTCTCTAACATTTAATGAGGTTTACTTAGTTACTGTGTTTATCTTCCAGCTTACCCAAGAGAATGTAAACTCCATGAGGGCAGGGATTTCTGTCTGCTTTTTTGTTTTTTGCTGTATCACTAGCACTCAGAACACTGTCTGGCACATGGTAAATACTTAAGTATTTGCTTAATAAATGAACAACATTTCCAAGATAAAAGGCAAACATCAAAGCTCATATAATAAAAAGCAACACATTTCTTGCCTAAATGCTCAACTTTAATAAGCAATTTTTTTTTCCTTTGGAGACAAGAGTATCGCTCTGTCGCCCTGGCTGGAGTGCAGTGGCATGATCCCGGCTCACTGCAGCCTCCATCTCCTGGGTTCAAGTAATTCTCCTGCCTCAGCCTCCCAAGCTGCTGGGATTACAGGTGCCTACCACCAAGCCCATTTTAAATTTTTGTATTTTTAGTAGAGATGGGGTTTCACCAAGTTAGCCAGGCTGGTCTCAAACACCTAAATCCAGGTGATCTGCCCTCCTCAGCCTCCCAAAGTGTAGGATTAGAGGCATGAGCCACCATGCTTAGCCAATAACTAATATTAATTTATTCCTTTTCTACCATTTGTTCTGCTGGTCTGTTAAATGCCTATCTCTAAGGGTGGTAGTCACACACAAACAGAAGACCACCTGGGTGGACCTCATGGATCTCTCCCTTTTTTGTGCTATGAACTCCTTTGGAAATCTGTCAAATGCCAGGGACACACTTCCCAGAAAAATACATACATCTGGAAACTTTCCTACTGCATTTTTGAGGGTTTCCCCTGGTGTCCAATCATGCTGAAGGACATTTCATGACTTCAGGGACACCAACAAAGATCCAAAGCTTTAAAATGCCCTCTCCTGCCAGGTCAGCTGAAAAATAGTATTAATTAAATCTGTAACACTATGGTATCTACCAAATCCCATACTTCCTCCTCTAATGCCAACTTATGGTGCAGAGTCTGCTAACGAGAAAGTAGAAGGCTCATGTAACTTGAGGTTTTCAAACCAAGTGGTACAAAGTATGTAGCAGCAGATCAAGGGATGCCACTCTAATTGTTGAAAAAGTAGTTAAAAATGTCTGTTCCAGCTGTCATCTGATCATCCCGACAAAGCTAGTTCTGTAATTTGAATTCTATATGCAAAAAAACTCTTGACATCACATAAAAACATTACCAAGTACTGAAGGCTTTTGGAAAGAATGCTTACAGTCAACTCACTATGTTACATAAAATGATGCCCAAAGTTCTAAAAATAAGAGATCACTAGCTACAGTATACAAAGTTGATGAAAACAGAAAATAAGATTCAATGACACATTTTAATGTGTTGGGAGATCGTGAAGCAATGTAGCAGTAACATATGTTGTTATCTGCTTAAAATAGCTATGTGACTTTTATAAAACCAGTTTCTGAAAGGATTTCCTTACTGTTTCTAAGAAGCTATTGATGCTTATTTTGACCACTGCTGGTCTCCCTTGCTACACCCGGCAATCACCCTCCAACCACTTTGCCTCCAGGTTGCTGCCCCTCCAATCCTATCAGCTCACCAGGGGCTCCCAAACCCTGTCCACAGACGAAGTGCCTGTCCATCTCACTGTGACCCCTTGAGCATGACTTCTCATCTCTTCAGGAATTTCCTTCTACCTCTCTAGAACTGGCTCCTCTTTCTCCTTAAATGTCCATGGTTCCCTAGACTTCTGTTAAGGGTACTTTTACTCCACACAAGCTCCCAGGGTCACACTCACAGTTTCAAGTACCTTCCATTAGTTAATGGTTCTCAAATCTCTTTTCAAGACTTCTGCCCTGAGCTTTACACACATTTAACAACTGCTTAATGGACTTTTCTCCTCTCAGGTGTCCTATAGCCCGTCTCATTAAACATCTCCAAAATGAAACTCCATTTCTACTTTGTCCCCACCCCAACCCATTCCACCCCTAGTGCTTGCTATCTTAGTAAATGGCACCAGCAAAATCCTAACTGCCCAAGCCAGAACCTGGACTTTTCATGTAAGCACTCATCCATAATAAGCAATTAATTTTCAAATGCTTTGTTACTTTATTTCCTTCTTGTGTTTCAATTTCTTACTTAAGAGATGCAGCTCTCCACAGATTCTACATTCTCCCAACCCTCTGCCCTGGCTGATATAATCCAAC
Organism: Rhinopithecus bieti; assembly: GCF_001698545.2. Lineage (NCBI taxonomy): Eukaryota > Metazoa > Chordata > Mammalia > Primates > Cercopithecidae > Rhinopithecus > Rhinopithecus bieti. Next base: position 33,970 of record NW_016803417.1, read on the forward strand.
CCACACTCCCTACACTATCAATTCTTCTTGACCTGTCTTCCTGCCTTCAAAACATGACAGTCACTAGTTCGATCCCAGTAGTCTTCCAGCCTTGGTACCGGCATTTCAAATCCTATTGATTAGAAATGTGTTTGGATTTATATTCAGATTATGAAGACAGAAAAAAACATTACAATGCAACTCAAACAGGATACAATACACAGTTTTACAGAGGAAGCAGCACAACCTTTATAAAATAATCAAAGCACTGACCACTGACGATTACATTAGTCTTGACACACCATAATGATATAAAAACACACTCAAAGAGATTAAAAGTAATCACAGGATCATCATAGCCTATTAGAGACAGGAGCAATTTTAGCTACTGCAATAGAAACACTTTACCTCATCATCCTTTCTCTTTTTAAAAATGCTATCCTCAACTTCACCAACTGCTAACATGATCATCTGTACTCTTTGCAGATTGACATAACCACTTTCTGTAAGGTAACCCTGTAAGTGATAAAATATATGTAAAATGATCTTCTTATAAAAGCAAATACTTCTGTTTTGAAATCATTCAAGAATGAACTTACCCCAGTTTTGTGTACCACATTTTTGTATATGTTAACCAAACGGTCAATTGCATTTTCCCTGTCAGCAAGAGACAAACATTATACATTAGGACCATTATGCTTTAGGCACAGTAAAGTCAAGAAGCCTAAAACAGTAGTCTGAAAAGCTACACAAATGCACATACCTAATCTCTAACGACGGCAAATGAGGGAGGAAGTCATTTCCCACAAAGAAGCACATGAAAACCCAGTCATCAATGCTCCTCTCAACATCAAATGTGAATGGTAGGCTGGCCATGGTGAGTTCTCTTTCCAAATACTGCAACCAAAAAGGAATGCTGCCATTACAGCTATCAAAGGCACCCTGCTTTGAGTGCTGATTTCAATGATTATTGCTACATACCTCACGAAGAACATTAAGCCGAAGGAAGATAAACTCTCCTTCTGCACAAGGAAGACTATCGGCAAGTTCATCATGCTGCAAGAACAGGAATGAAGATGAAATAAGTCTACCCTACGTTCACTAATTTTTTCCAACCAAGCAAATTTTAAGGCTTTTTCTAACACAAGATCCATTTTAACATCACAAGTATTAAATTTTAAAAGCTCACTAATCCATTTTAAAATAAAATTACCCATAAAATCAACCACATCTAGACCAGGGGTCAGCAAACATTTTTTGCAAAAGGCCAGACAGTAAATTATTTTGGCTATTGGGAGACATATATGATCTCTGTTGAATAGTCTTTCATGTTTTATTTTGTTTTTAACAAGACTTTAAAAATGTAACAAACATAGCTCACAGGCCAAACCTGGAGGACTGAAGTTTGCCAACTGATGAGCTATACCCAACCAACCATTACCCCTTCCTTGTGAACAAACGTGCATAGATAACATGTATACTGTCTTTACTGTATTACTTATCTGAAATATGTACACAGATACATGTATACTGTCTTTATTGTATTACATATCTGAAATAATACACTATATTTTATTTCTCTCTTTTTTCACTTAACGATGTCTTTGAAAGAGGCACCATCGTCTTTTTCCCCCCCATAAAGTATATGACTCAAGAGGCACCGTATTATTGAAACAGAAGCCCCTTTAAAGGGGACTGCACATAACCAAGTGAACCTAAAATACATAAAAAGTGGGAGTAACTTAAAAGTCTCAAGAAGTTGTAGTTCCTTTTAAGAGTATTTCAAACAAATAACTTCCACAAACAAATTACAAGCTATGGGCATTACTATCTATGAGAACTAAGCCCGTGTAGATATAGGTGATGTCAGAAAAAGTGCTAAGTAGAAAGGATGAATGTGTGCATGTTTTTGAATGCAGGTATATTTTAAAGTACTTTAAAAGATACATCTCTATCGAGACTCAGACTCAAAAGGAAAAAAAAGAAAAGAAAAAACATCTCTGTGAAGGGTAACAGAACAAGCACAGAAAAAACTAATCAACCACAATCTTCTCTTCATTTTAAAAACAAGGTAACTCAAATATTTAATGCTATTTAATTGTATATTTTAAAATGGTTGAAATATTTTATATCATGTATACTTTACTACAATAGATTTTTTTTTTTTTAATGAGGCAACTACCATCTCAAAGTTCTTACCTTTCCCTTCTTTTCTCTTGGCAAACCTTCACAATCTTTGACCTCATGTCCAAACTGATTACAAAGACCACATGGTTTGGGCTTGTTTGGTTTGAATTCTTCTCTAATAATGGTAAAGTTGGGTTCATGTGTGGCAAGGCCAAGCATAATGAGATCAGCTATCAATCGACAATGAGAAAACACTGAACAGTGAGTATTCTGAGAGGATTCTTACCATAAACTACTATGAGATGCCAACACAAAGAAAAGTCCAAATGAACACCCAAATGAGCAGCAAAGCCCCAAAGCCTGACACTTCCCAGTTAACAGGAAGTCCTCCAGATATGTGGACCTACAACATAGACTGCCACTAAGGATTAAACACTTCGGAAATTTTCCATTTTAAAGGTATGGGGAGTTAAAAGGTTGAAAAACGTAAAAAAGAAGAAAAGAAATTAAAGATCATTGATCACAGATTAAACAGCAACTCAATACTAGTTCCTTGTCGAACATAAAATAACCAAGGCATTCTGGAACTTCCAGGTAACCATGAATAATCCATTACTGCACACCAACCCATAGACTTGCTATGGTTTAATCCAAGAGAAGCAAATCCCAAAGAAGAAACCTACCATCTGCTCCACATAAACAATGATGAGTATTTGGGTCATGGTTAGGCTGGGCTAAACAAGAGAGAAACAAATATTTATATTAATATATTATATTCCACAAGAATATCACTTCATACCAAATATTTTCTATTCAATGGCTTTTTAAAAATAGAACATACAATCAAATATTGGTTAAGTAAGCTTTACCTCTTTGCCTTCTAATGTAATCCATGATTTTATGTTCTCCTTCACCAGGAGCACTAGCATCAGATAAAATAACCTATAAAAAAATTAACACTTTCAGCTTATCCCCAATTTTCTATAGGCACAAATATCAAATGAATTATATGTCTCAAGAAAAACTGAGAAAAGTGTTACAGGAAAATTTTCTGAATAAGGTGGCTGGGTGGGTGGGGGTGTGTGTGAAACACCAAAACTACTTCATTGAAAATTTTCTGAATACAGTAGTATGTGTGTGTGTGTGTGTGTGTGTAACACCAAAACTACTTCACTGAACATTTTCTGAGTAAAGTAGGGGTGTGTGTGTCTGTGTGTGTGTGTGTGTGTGAGACACCAAAACTACTTCACTGATTAACTTACTACATGGAATAGAAAGGAATGAAATGTCTGGGTCAGACCTAGCCATCAGAAAAATTTATCATTCACAAGTTCCTATTTTCACTGCCATGCAAGGATATAGTGCTGGACCATATATGCCCCAAGAATAATCAATAACAGATATCTATTAAATATAATTTACCACTTTTCATTATTAGGGAAGCCAGCTTATGAACCTAAAATTACAAACAAACTCATTTAAATATTATTTAAATATTTGGGAACATAGCCATTTAAGGCAGCCCCACAACTTACTAATCTTGCTGTATTTTGATATGTAATAACGGAAATTTCCATTTAAAAATTACTTTCCTATATATATTTTTTAAATCATGAATCCCATTTTATGGCTTCATAGTGATGGCAAGATGACAAAATTGGCTTTAAGAGAAAATTCAGCTATCTAAAACCTAACCATGTAAGGATACCCCATCTCCAATAACCCTAGAAGCTTTTCTTTCCTCCGATAGTCAACTAGCATTTTATGAGGCAGGGCAGAAGGATAAATAATGTCAGTCATATCAAAGTACAGCCTTGAATGATCACCCTAATCTTTCTGAAGTATCAAAATGTGAAACTTACTGTCAAATTTTTCCACCCAGGGTCATTATTTAAACGATCAGCTATGTAATAGCGAAGGCATTTAGCAAGATTGTCCATGAATTCAGTTCCCTAAAACGATAGAAAGAAACAAATTAACCTATCATTTACGAGTTAGCAATAGCTAGCAAAGTATGAGACTACTTACTGGTGTAATACAGTTGCTGTCAAATCTTTCTTTTATTTCTTCTGGAGGAAGAAAGCCACCTAGAGAAAAGAGGCAACATTTTGTTCTCCCCATAAAAAGTGAGATACATTACTCAATATTAAGCCAGAACAACAAAACAAAAGTTCAAATACAAAAGGAAGTGAAGTCTTGTCATCTGAGGAACAATGTTCCCTCACTGGGAAGAAAATAAGATTCCATCTCTCAAATTTAAATTATTATTATTATTATTATTATTATTATTATTTTTTGAGACAGAGTATCATTCTGTCACCCAGGATGGAGTGCAGTGGTGCAATTTCGGCTCACTGCAACCTCCGCCTTCCAGGGTTCAAGCTATTCTCCTTCTCCTGTCTCAGCCTCCTGAGAAGCTGGGATTACAGGCGCCTGCTACCACGCCTGGCTAATTTTTGTATTTTTAGTAGAGACGGGCTTTCATTGTGTTGGCCAGGCTGGTCTTGAACTCCTGACCTCCAGTCATCCGCCCTCCTCGGCCTCCCAAAATGCCGGGATTATAGGGGTGAGCCATCGTGCTCAGCCTTTTAAATTATGTTTTAACAAGACTGTAAAACAATATATGGTACACAAAATATATTATACTGTTACATAAAAATTATGAAGTTATTCATTCTGCAAGAGAATATATACACACACACACATACACACATATATACATATACACCAGTTAGGGGCCATATTGTTGTTAACAGTTCCTAAAATAAAGGTGCCTAAGAGAAATGAGATTTTAAAGGCCAAGTTCATCACAGCTTTACAGGATAAGAAATACAATTATCAGACAGAGGAATATAAAAATCCTATTTTTTCCTCTATATCACTATTAGCTGCTTCTCAAGAAACAAATATATTTCATCACATCTTCAAAAAAAAAGACATTCTTAAAATCAGAAACACTGTTATAAATACAAACTGGTTTTACAGTCTTAATTACAAGTTGCAGCTAAAGGAACTATATACTTGTACACTTCCAGCAAAATTAAAGTAATATAAAATGTATTGTAATTAGAGGCCTGAGGTGACTATACTATGGCATCCTTTCTCAACTGCAGAGTGCAATTATCTGGAGCCAAGACATTGTGGCTTTTCTGGTCTATTATAACCCTGTAAGTAGCAGAACACCAAACAAACTACTCTGCTACAACCATACCCTACCTCACACACAGGTGTGGTAGGAAAGAATTGTCCCAACTGGCATCAACACTCCCTGATCTTCCTTTTCTCTGAGGCTTAGTCAGTTCCTACCCGTGTAGCCACCAGGATTTTTTTTTTTTTTTTTTTTTTTTGAGATGGGGTCTCGCTCTGTCACCCAGGCTGGAGTGCAGTGGCGCGATCTCAGCTCACTGCAACCTCCGCCTCCTGGGTTCAAGCAATTCTTCTGCCTCAGCCTCCCAAGTAGCTGGGACTACAGGCGTGTGCCACCATGCCCGGCTAATTTTTTGTGCTTTTCTTAGTAGAGACGGGGTTTCACCGTGTTAGCCAGGATGGTCTCGATCTCCCGATCTCGTGATCCGCCCGCCTCGGTCTCCCAAAGTGCTGGGATTATAGGCGTGAGCCACCGCGCCCAACTGCCACCAGGAATTGTAAGGCTTTCGGGAACTGCAAAAATGAAGACATCCCACCCCAACCCCTCCAAACTTGAAGGAACCATAAGTGCTGTGCCTGCTCCATCAACCTATGCTGAAAGTATGCAATGACTTGGCAACAACCTGTAAATGTGGATCGAATCACCTCTGGCTTCCTCAGATAGACCTGAGTTTCAAAAAGCAAGCAAACCAAAGCTGATTTGAAGAAAATGTTTACAGAACTATAGCTTTCTGACAGCTGCCACAGAGAAAAGTAGTAAAAAGTACTTACTGTATTTCTATTTTACAGAGACATAAAAGTTTATGTTAAAGAGCTGCACTGGCCCTGAGAGGGGTTGACAATCTGCACTCTCCACCAGAATTCCCTATTCCCAAGGCTTCCTTTTACAGGAGAGTTTGAAAATAAACAAGCCTATTAAGCCTATCGGTAGGATTTCATGAACTACTTTTCCTCAACAGTGAACACTGGATATTCTGGGATCCTTATTAAATTAAAAGCTTGCCTATTTGTAAGAAAAGTTGCCACCACCCCTCATTCTGCATACATCTTATAAAAAATCCAACTTCAAGATACATATTCTTTACCTTTTGCCAATATTTCTTCCCTGACTCGCTGCTTCTCGACTGCTGCTTCCATTCCTTCTTTTGATGCTCTGAACCTCCTTGAACGCTGCTGGTTCATTTTGGCACGTGGTGCCTGAAAATTTCATATTCCATAATACTAATCAAAATATTCACAAATAAATCTGTACATTATTTTGAATCAGGTGTTCTTTTAAAAGTAGTATACTAAAATGGAAGAAAGGTAAGTAGTGTGTCGAATAATCCTTTCATGACAGATACCAGATCGTGAGAACTTAAATTTGGACCAAGAACCTAAAAGCTGAGCTCAATCAGGTGAATGAGTGCCATGTCAAATGGACAAACATCCTATGAAGCCCCAGCACTTATACTGCAAGTCCTCCCAGTCTAACACCAGCTCCCCTCAGTTAGGGTGCTTGTTTCAAGGCACCCAAGAAAGAAAGCTCACTTTACTCAAAAGACCCAGTCAGCATTTGATGAGTAGTTACTATTGAACTAAGATCAGGAAGACCTTCTCTATGTCCACACCTAAAAGGAAGAATGGTCTCCAGATGGAATCCACAATGTCTCATAAAAAAGCAACAGAAAACTATTTCTTTATCTGCAGAATCTCGGTGCACTTCTTTTTCCCATAATAAGGTTTATAATTATTAGTCTGTCTTTTCAATACAGCATAGCAGTTAGAAAAGAAATAATGTTTTAACCAAAAGTACTTTTAAATCACTCTAACCAAATGCAATTTCACTGGAAAAGTCCAAATAAAGTGAACGAGATTGTAAGATTTTGGAAGTTACTGAACTGAGTTTTGGGGTGGGAAGAAACTGTGAAACATCCTGTTTACATCTAAATATAAGTTATTTAATATTCTCTTTAAACAATTTCCTTTTCTGTAGAACAAGACCATCTAATGTAGCCCTCTCAAGTACAAAGTTCTTTATCTACATTTATATATTAACAAAAAAAGTATGTATAAACATGTACACACACATATGCATATAAACGTGTACATACTTGATGCAGCAGAAAGAACACACTGGAGTAAAGCTAAAGATTTATTCAAAAAAATTAGCTGAATATAAACTGAAATGTGCTCTAAACAAGACATATTCCTTTTCTTTTTGCTCTTTACTCAATTCTAACTGCAACTTAGCAAGTTATCAGATAGCTAAGATTTTTCACTGAGTAAGATGAATCTCACAGAAAAGTTAATCTTCTTGGATTCAAAGTTCTCTGGATTTCCAAAATCATTCCATTAGCCGCTAGGATGCGCTAAAATTAAAAGAAAGAATCTACTTGCACATAGCTAAATAAATTTAGAGTTATATCTTACCTTACACCTCGATACAGTTTGCTGGTCATTTATAAAATGACCTACTTGGTATTATTATCATAGGTCAGTAACTTACTCCTCTCAAATCATTTTCATCACTACTCACTGCCTAGAGGATACAATCCAAACTCCAGATGGTAAGGCTTTCTCAAGCTTTTGCTATACTTCGCTTCTCAATTCAAACCACCGGTAATTGCCAAAACATGTCAGTGTGGTCAAAGGCATGGAAACTGTGTTTACCTGCCACATTTGAGAAATCTGAAAGGTCCTCCCTCCCCAAATCCTGTCCCATCCATCTCCCACCACTACCCACCAATCTCCCAATTATTCTTCATTGTTAAAGAAATGGAAAAAAAGTCACCTCTTCTCTATATCCTAACTTCCCTAGCAGCACTGACTTCCTCTTCCCTCAATACCCTGCATGTATTGTGCTTATAATGGCTATAAATAACTAAGCTCACTCATTTATCTATGCCTCCTTCCCTTTGACGGTAAGCCAAAAGTTCAAAAGCAAGGACAGTCACCAACATCCCCAGTATTTCACAGTACTGAACACAAAATAAGCACAAAACACACACAAAAAAAATCTGAACGAATGACTGAAGGATGAGGCTTTCTTTCTCAAGTTCATCACTGTCAACATTTTTCATTATTTAGCGGACTTTCATTCTAGACACTGGTAACACAGCAAAAACCAAAATGGAGGCTTCTAAGTTAATTATTTTAGCACTTACCACTCCATCTATTGCCATGTAGAGAAGTCGTCTTGGTCTTACAATACTGAAAAGTCTGTCAATGTACTCAAAAATTGCAACCATCATTTCATCTTCATTTTTTGGTGCTGGTCTATAATGACAACCAAACAATGTAATATAATATAGTGTTTCCTCTGTGATTTGCTATATCAGTGACAAAAACGGGTTACGTACTTGTCTTCAGGATGAGTACAGGGATGGATGATTCCATTCATATCCAAATACAGATTATCAAACTCCACATCATTTGGATTAGGTTTACTGGCATCAACTGGAATCTTTACACCATTGCATTCTTTTGGCTATGAGGAAGTGATAATTAATAGTAGTTTGATTGTTCAAGTCTAAAAATGACAGATCCTAGGCTCAGTATGAACTTGTGTTTCATTTCTGAACTGGAAACAAAACACTTCAAGTAACCTTTAAATTATAAGAAGTTATTTTATTCCTTAAAGCAAACTAAAGCAGGTATTTTATCTGTAGGAAGTGGATGGCTTCTAACACAGTTATTTTTGACAATGTAGGAGATGTATAGAAAATTCCCAAATCATTCAGGTTGTTCAAGTGAGAGATCATGGGAGTCATCTTAAAATTCATTCCCCTCACCACTCACATCAGTAAGTCCTGTCAAAGTAACGTAAAAAATGCTTACCTACTTCATCTCCTTTCATTCCCACCACTATGAACAACAAGAAGTTACCATCTCTAACCTAAAAGAGCACAACCTTCATCTAGTCTGCCCAACCTCTAGACTCTCTGGTCTCCAGCTCATTCTCTGCATTGTCAGAGTTCTCTTTCTAAAACATAAAAGTGTATGTCTTAATCTTACCTAATTTTTCTAATGATTCTCACAGCAGGCATTTACCAATGAGCCTGGACCCTTCCTAGTCTCCTATCCTGCCATACTATTTTTGAGGCCCACTCACTCTCTTGTAAGTTCCTGGAAAATGCCTTTCAATCGCTCAATGTGGTCACATGATGCTTCTTTCAGAACACCTTCTTCTTCCCTTGCCAACACCCACTTCCTGAAATGTTACTAATTTCCAGGGTCTAGACTCAAATCAAATGTCACTCACTTTATAACATCTTGTACGTATCTCCCAAGAAATTAATTGTTCCTTCTGAATTTCCTCATAATTTTGCTTATTCACTCGTGGCACTTGCACTGTTTTACAATTAGTCAATCTACCCCAGCTACAGAGTTCTTCGAAAGGCAAGGGCTTACTCACTGCCAGAGATACTCAATTATGTTTTTGTAAATGTTATTACCTTTGTTTTTCTCTCCCAGAGCCTCAGCGAAAGATTAAGACTATGAGATCTCATTTTTACTATTAACAATAAAAGTCACTTAAAATAACAGTTCCTCAAACACATACAAAGCATCACTTGTAACAGCAAAAACTATAAGCAATTTAAAAGCCCATCATGTACATACTACATCATGGATGAAGCTCAAAAACATTATGTTAGGTGAAAGAAGCCAGTCATAAAGTACCAAGTACTATACAATCCCATTTATATGAAAAGTCTAAAATAGACATGTTTGCAAATATAAAAAGTAGATTAATGGTTGCTTCATGTGAGGGTGGAGACAGGGGAGGGAGATGGGTAGCAACTGATAATTACTTTTGAGAATGAAGACCCTCTAAAATCAGATAATAGTGATGACTGCACAGCTCTGTAAATATACTAAAAACCACTAAATCATATACTTTCAGCAGGTCAATTTCATGATATACAAATTATATTTCAATAAAGCTATTAGAAAAAGAAACAGAAATTTAAAATCAGGTATGGTGGTATGTGCCTGTAGTCTCAGCTACTTCGGAGGCTGAGGTGGGAGGACTGCTTGAGGCCAGGAGTTCAAGGCTGCCGTGAGCTATGATCACACCACTCATATAACACCCATATACCTGTGAGATGCAAGTGAGATTGGAAAAGCTAGAGCTAGATGGTCACAAATATACTGCCAAGACCAAAAAAACAAAAAAAAAGAACATACACCGTATACCATTTACAGAAAGTTATGAATAAATAAAACAGCATTCAATATTGCTCAGGGACGAATACATACGCAATAAAAGCATGGTGAAAAGCAAAGGAATGATAAAACACCAACTTCAGGATATTGACTATCTCTGAGAAGGAATCACAGGAATGGAACTTCAAGTTGCATTCAGAACTGAAGGGAAAGAATAACAAAAGGGATTTAAGGCAGAACAGAGAAGAAGCCATTAGATAATCTTGTGTACACACATGCTGTGAATCAAGAAAAAAAGGCTTGATCAGGAACAGTGAGTGGAATAAGTGGTAAAGAAAAAAAAGCAGGTCAATTCTTGGGGCGGGGGTGGAGTCTGTAGAAAAAGATAATTTGATGACCCCAAAATTAAAACAACCTCTATGATGGCAAGAGGCTAACTTCTATACCGCAAAGTCCACATCTACCTTCATCCTGTCCAAGGGCCCACCACACTCAAGAAAATCAAAACTCATTCTTTATGTCCCCCAGGAGAGCAATCGGTAAATATTTCAGACCTGCTGGCCATACGATCTCAGCTGCAACAACGAATATCTGCCTTTGAAGAGTGAAAGCAGCCATAAACAACACAACATGAACGGGTATGGCTGTATTCCAATAAAACCTGACTCACAAAAACAGGAAGTCACTAGCTGGCTAATCCCTGCCCTAGTGCCTAGCACAAGAGAAGGCACAGCTCTTCATATGGAGTGGAGCTACATGAGAATTTCTACTTCTGCTATCTAGGAAAAAAATAAAGTATGGAGTAGGTGGGTCCTAATTTTGAGAAAAGAGCTCCGGGTATACCCAATAAGAAAACTGAGTATGTTTTCCCCTCAAGAGTACTGTAGACATGTCCAACACACTTACTATGTAACTTTATAATTCCTTTCATCAAGAGAAGACTTTGATGCTCAACAAAGAACTGACTCCTCAAGAACCTTGTCCGGCCGGGCGCGGTGGCTCAAGCCTGTAATCCCAGCACTTTGGAAGGCCGAGACGGGCGGATCATGAGGTCAGAAGATCAAGACCATCCTGGCTAACACGCTGAAACCCCATCCCTACTAAAAAAATACAAAAAACTCGCCGGGCGAGGTGGCGGGCACCTGTAGTCCCAGCTACTCGGGAGGCTGAGGCAGGAGAATGGCGTAAACCCGGGAGGCAGAGCTTGCAGTGAGCTGAGATCGCACCACTGCACTCCAGCCTGGGCAACAGAGCAAGACTCTATCTCAAAAAAAAAAAAAAAAATGAACCTTGTCCAATGCTATACCAACACATTTCCTGTTCAGTTAAAGAGAGATCCTTAATCAAAGGGCAGCTAAAAGGAGAGCCACTCTGAACCCTAAAAACAATGTATTTCAAGTAATGACTTTTTTTTTTTTTTTTTTTTT